>NW_027368793.1:0-47149 GCF_046119375.1 Phyllobates terribilis | reverse complement strand
CAAACAGTAATATCTCCACATTGCACGGTGCAATTCTGAAATTTTTAGCTTTTTCCTGTTAATCCTAGCATGATAAAGATTCAAAGAGAGTGAGATGCCAGCTCCTTTCATTCAGTCAGTAGCTTCAAACATTTCTGGTATATGAAAAACATGTTTTTCAATGGCAAAAATCAATGAATATTGTAAATGCACAAACAGTAATATCTCCACATTGCAAGGTGCAATTCTGAAATTTTTTGCTTTTTCCTGTTAATCCTAGCATGATAAAGAAGATTCAAAGAGAGTGAGATGCCAGCTCCTTTCATTCAGTCAGTAGCTTCAAACATTTCTGGTATATGAAAAACATGTTTTTCAATGGCAAAAATCAATGAATATTGTAAATGCACAAACAGTAATATCTCCACATTGCAAGGTGCAATTCTGAAATTTTTTGCTTTTTCCTGCTAATCCTAGCATGATAAAGAAGATTCAAAGAGAGTGAGATGCCAGCTCCTTTCATTCAGTCAGTAGCTTCAAACATTTCTGGTATATGAAAAACATGTTTTTCAATGGCAAAAATCAATGAATATTGTAAATGCACAAACAGTAATATCTCCACATTGCAAGGTGCAATTCTGAAATTTTTGCTTTTTCCTGCTAATCCTAGCATGATAAAGAAGATTCAAAGAGAGTGAGATGCCAGCTCCTTTCATTCAGTCAGTAGCTTCAAACATTTCTGGTATATGAAAAACATGTTTTTCAATGGCAAAAATCAATGAATATTGTAAATGCACAAACAGTAATATCTCCACATTGCAAGGTGCAATTCTGAAATTTTTTGCTTTTTCCTGCTAATCCTAGCATGATAAAGAAGATTCAAAGAGAGTGAGATGCCAGCTCCTTTCATTCAGTCAGTAGCTTCAAACATTTCTGGTATATGAAAAACATGTTTTTCAATGGCAAAAATCAATGAATATTGTAAATGCACAAACAGTAATATCTCCACATTGCAAGGTGCAATTCTGAAATTTTTTGCTTTTTCCTGCTAATCCTAGCATGATAAAGAAGATTCAAAGAGAGTGAGATGCCAGCTCCTTTCATTCAGTCAGTAGCTTCAAACATTTCTGGTATATGAAAAACATGTTTTTCAATGGCAAAAATCAATGAATATTGTAAATGCACAAACAGTAATATCTCCACATTGCACGGTGCAATTCTGAAATTTTTAGCTTTTTCCTGTTAATCCTAGCATGATAAAGAAGATTCAAAGAGAGTGAGATGCCAGCTCCTTTCATTCAGTCAGTAGCTTCAAACATTTCTGGTATATGAAAAACATGTTTTTCAATGGCAAAAATCAATGAATATTGTAAATGCACAAACAGTAATATCTCCACATTGCAAGGTGCAATTCTGAAATTTTTTGCTTTTTCCTGCTAATCCTAACATGATAAAGAAGATTCAAAGAGAGTGAGATGCCAGCTCCTTTCATTCAGTCAGTAGCTTCAAACATTTCTGGTATATGAAAAACATGTTTTTCAATGGCAAAAATCAATGAATATTGTAAATGCACAAACAGTAATATCTCCACATTGCACGGTGCAATTCTGAAATTTTTAGCTTTTTCCTGTTAATCCTAGCATGATAAAGAAGATTCAAAGAGAGTGAGATGCCAGCTCCTTTCATTCAGTCAGTAGCTTCAAACATTTCTGGTATATGAAAAACGTTTTTTCAATGGCAAAAATCAATGAATATTGTAAATGCACAAACAGTAATATCTCCACATTGCAAGGTGCAATTCTGAAATTTTTTGCTTTTTCCTGCTAATCCTAGCATGATAAAGAAGATTCAAAGAGAGTGAGATGCCAGCTCCTTTCATTCATTCAGTAGCTTCAAACATTTCTGGTATATGAAAAACATGTTTTTCAATGGCAAAAATCAATGAATATTGTAAATGCACAAACAGTAATATCTCCACATTGCAAGGTGCAATTCTGAAATTTTTTGCTTTTTCCTGTTAATCCTAGCATGATAAAGAAGATTCAAAGAGAGTGAGATGCCAGCTCCTTTCATTCAGTCAGTAGCTTCAAACATTTCTGGTATATGAAAAACATGTTTTTCAATGGCAAAAATCAATGAATATTGTAAATGCACAAACAGTAATATCTCCACATTGCACGGTGCAATTCTGAAATTTTTAGCTTTTTCCTGTTAATCCTAGCATGATAAAGAAGATTCAAAGAGAGTGAGATGCCAGCTCCTTTCATTCAGTCAGTAGCTTCAAACATTTCTGGTATATGAAAAACATGTTTTTCAATGGCAAAAATCAATGAATATTGTAAATGCACAAACAGTAATATCTCCACATTGCAAGGTGCAATTCTGAAATTTTTTGCTTTTTCCTGCTAATCCTAACATGATAAAGAAGATTCAAAGAGAGTGAGATGCCAGCTCCTTTCATTCAGTCAGTAGCTTCAAACATTTCTGGTATATGAAAAACATGTTTTTCAATGGCAAAAATCAATGAATATTGTAAATGCACAAACAGTAATATCTCCACATTGCACGGTGCAATTCTGAAATTTTTAGCTTTTTCCTGTTAATCCTAGCATGATAAAGAAGATTCAAAGAGAGTGAGATGCCAGCTCCTTTCATTCAGTCAGTAGCTTCAAACATTTCTGGTATATGAAAAACGTTTTTCAATGGCAAAAATCAATGAATATTGTAAATGCACAAACAGTAATATCTCCACATTGCAAGGTGCAATTCTGAAATTTTTTGCTTTTTCCTGCTAATCCTAGCATGATAAAGAAGATTCAAAGAGAGTGAGATGCCAGCTCCTTTCATTCATTCAGTAGCTTCAAACATTTCTGGTATATGAAAAACATGTTTTTCAATGGCAAAAATCAATGAATATTGTAAATGCACAAACAGTAATATCTCCACATTGCAAGGTGCAATTCTGAAATTTTTTGCTTTTTCCTGTTAATCCTAGCATGATAAAGAAGATTCAAAGAGAGTGAGATGCCAGCTCCTTTCATTCAGTCAGTAGCTTCAAACATTTCTGGTATATGAAAAACATGTTTTTCAATGGCAAAAATCAATGAATATTGTAAATGCACAAACAGTAATATCTCCACATTGCAAGGTGCAATTCTGAAATTTTTTGCTTTTTCCTGCTAATCCTAGCATGATAAAGAAGATTCAAAGAGAGTGAGATGCCAGCTCCTTTCATTCAGTCAGTAGCTTCAAACATTTCTGGTATATGAAAAACATGTTTTTCAATGGCAAAAATCAATGAATATTGTAAATGCACAAACAGTAATATCTCCACATTGCACGGTGCAATTCTGAAATTTTTAGCTTTTTCCTGTTAATCCTAGCATGATAAAGAAGATTCAAAGAGAGTGAGATGCCAGCTCCTTTCATTCAGTCAGTAGCTTCAAACATTTCTGGTATATGAAAAACATGTTTTTCAATGGCAAAAATCAATGAATATTGTAAATGCACAAACAGTAATATCTCCACATTGCAAGGTGCAATTCTGAAATTTTTTGCTTTTTCCTGCTAATCCTAGCATGATAAAGAAGATTCAAAGAGAGTGAGATGCCAGCTCCTTTCATTCAGTCAGTAGCTTCAAACATTTCTGGTATATGAAAAACATGTTTTTCAATGGCAAAAATCAATGAATATTGTAAATGCACAAACAGTAATATCTCCACATTGCACGGTGCAATTCTGAAATTTTTAGCTTTTTCCTGTTTATCCTAGCATGATAAAGAAGATTCAAAGAGAGTGAGATGCCAGCTCCTTTCATTCAGTCAGTAGCTTCAAACATTTCTGGTATATGAAAAACATGTTTTTCAATGGCAAAAATCAATGAATATTGTAAATGCACAAACAGTAATATCTCCACATTGCAAGGTGCAATTCTGAAATTCTTTGCTTTTTCCTGTTAATCCTAGCATGATAAAGAAGATTCAAAGAGAGTGAGATGCCAGCTCCTTTCATTCAGTCAGTAGCTTCAAACATTTCTGGTATATGAAAAACATGTTTTTCAATGGCAAAAATCAATGAATATTGTAAATGCACAAACAGTAATATCTCCACATTGCAAGGTGCAATTCTGAAATTTTTTGCTTTTTCCTGTTAATCCTAGCATGATAAAGAAGATTCAAAGAGAGTGAGATGCCAGCTCCTTTCATTCAGTCAGTAGCTTCAAACATTTCTGGTATATGAAAAACATGTTTTTCAATGGCAAAAATCAATGAATATTGTAAATGCACAAACAGTAATATCTCCACATTGCACGGTGCAATTCTGAAATTTTTAGCTTTTTCCTGTTAATCCTAGCATGATAAAGAAGATTCAAAGAGAGTGAGATGCCAGCTCCTTTCATTCAGTCAGTAGCTTCAAACATTTCTGGTATATGAAAAACATGTTTTTCAATGGCAAAAATCAATGAATATTGTAAATGCACAAACAGTAATATCTCCACATTGCAAGGTGCAATTCTGAAATTTTTTGCTTTTTCCTGCTAATCCTAGCATGATAAAGAAGATTCAAAGAGAGTGAGATGCCAGCTCCTTTCATTCAGTCAGTAGCTTCAAACATTTCTGGTATATGAAAAACATGTTTTTCAATGGCAAAAATCAATGAATATTGTAAATGCACAAACAGTAATATCTCCACATTGCACGGTGCAATTCTGAAATTTTTAGCTTTTTCCTGTTAATCCTAGCATGATAAAGAAGATTCAAAGAGAGTGAGATGCCAGCTCCTTTCATTCAGTCAGTAGCTTCAAACATTTCTGGTATATGAAAAACATGTTTTTCAATGGCAAAAATCAATGAATATTGTAAATGCACAAACAGTAATATCTCCACATTGCAAGGTGCAATTCTGAAATTTTTTGCTTTTTCCTGCTAATCCTAGCATGATAAAGAAGATTCAAAGAGAGTGAGATGCCAGCTCCTTTCATTCAGTCAGTAGCTTCAAACATTTCTGGTATATGAAAAACATGTTTTTCAATGGCAAAAATCAATGAATATTGTAAATGCACAAACAGTAATATCTCCACATTGCACGGTGCAATTCTGAAATTTTTAGCTTTTTCCTGTTAATCCTAGCATGATAAAGAAGATTCAAAGAGAGTGAGATGCCAGCTCCTTTCATTCAGTCAGTAGCTTCAAACATTTCTGGTATATGAAAAACATGTTTTTCAATGGCAAAAATCAATGAATATTGTAAATGCACAAACAGTAATATCTCCACATTGCAAGGTGCAATTCTGAAATTTTTTGCTTTTTCCTGCTAATCCTAGCATGATAAAGAAGATTCAAAGAGAGTGAGATGCCAGCTCCTTTCATTCAGTCAGTAGCTTCAAACATTTCTGGTATATGAAAAACATGTTTTTCAATGGCAAAAATCAATGAATATTGTAAATGCACAAACAGTAATATCTCCACATTGCACAGTGCAATTCTGAAATTTTTAGCTTTTTCCTGTTAATCCTAGCATGATAAAGAAGATTCAAAGAGAGTGAGATGCCAGCTCCTTTCATTCAGTCAGTAGCTTCAAACATTTCTGGTATATGAAAAACATGTTTTTCAATGGCAAAAATCAATGAATATTGTAAATGCACAAACAGTAATATCTCCACATTGCAAGGTGCAATTCTGAAATTTTTTGCTTTTTCCTGTTAATCCTAGCATGATAAAGAAGATTCAAAGAGAGTGAGATGCCAGCTCCTTTCATTCAGTCAGTAGCTTCAAACATTTCTGGTATATGAAAAACATGTTTTTCAATGGCAAAAATCAATGAATATTGTAAATGCACAAACAGTAATATCTCCACATTGCAAGGTGCAATTCTGAAATTTTTTGCTTTTTCCTGCTAATCCTAGCATGATAAAGAAGATTCAAAGAGAGTGAGATGCCAGCTCCTTTCATTCAGTCAGTAGCTTCAAACATTTCTGGTATATGAAAAACATGTTTTTCAATGGCAAAAATCAATGAATATTGTAAATGCACAAACAGTAATATCTCCACATTGCACGGTGCAATTCTGAAATTTTTAGCTTTTTCCTGTTAATCCTAGCATGATAAAGAAGATTCAAAGAGAGTGAGATGCCAGCTCCTTTCATTCAGTCAGTAGCTTCAAACATTTCTGGTATATGAAAAACATGTTTTTCAATGGCAAAAATCAATGAATATTGTAAATGCACAAACAGTAATATCTCCACATTGCAAGGTGCAATTCTGAAATTTTTTGCTTTTTCCTGCTAATCCTAGCATGATAAAGAAGATTCAAAGAGAGTGAGATGCCAGCTCCTTTCAT
Source organism: Phyllobates terribilis (assembly GCF_046119375.1). Lineage (NCBI taxonomy): Eukaryota > Metazoa > Chordata > Amphibia > Anura > Dendrobatidae > Phyllobates > Phyllobates terribilis. The sequence continues at coordinate 40,834 of NW_027368793.1, read as the reverse complement.
TCAGTCAGTAGCTTCAAACATTTCTGGTATATGAAAAACATGTTTTTCAATGGCAAAAATCAATGAATATTGTAAATGCACAAACAGTAATATCTCCACATTGCAAGGTGCAATTCTGAAATTTTTTGCTTTTTCCTGCTAATCCTAGCATGATAAAGAAGATTCAAAGAGAGTGAGATGCCAGCTCCTTTCATTCAGTCAGTAGCTTCAAACATTTCTGGTATATGAAAAACATGTTTTTCAATGGCAAAAATCAATGAATATTGTAAATGCACAAACAGTAATATCTCCACATTGCACGGTGCAATTCTGAAATTTTTAGCTTTTTCCTGTTAATCCTAGCATGATAAAGAAGATTCAAAGAGAGTGAGATGCCAGCTCCTTTCATTCAGTCAGTAGCTTCAAACATTTCTGGTATATGAAAAACATGTTTTTCAATGGCAAAAATCAATGAATATTGTAAATGCACAAACAGTAATATCTCCACATTGCAAGGTGCAATTCTGAAATTTTTTGCTTTTTCCTGCTAATCCTAGCATGATAAAGAAGATTCAAAGAGAGTGAGATGCCAGCTCCTTTCATTCAGTCAGTAGCTTCAAACATTTCTGGTATATGAAAAACATGTTTTTCAATGGCAAAAATCAATGAATATTGTAAATGCACAAACAGTAATATCTCCACATTGCACGGTGCAATTCTGAAATTTTTAGCTTTTTCCTGTTAATCCTAGCATGATAAAGAAGATTCAAAGAGAGTGAGATGCCAGCTCCTTTCATTCAGTCAGTAGCTTCAAACATTTCTGGTATATGAAAAACATGTTTTTCAATGGCAAAAATCAATGAATATTGTAAATGCACAAACAGTAATATCTCCACATTGCAAGGTGCAATTCTGAAATTTTTTGCTTTTTCCTGTTAATCCTAGCATGATAAAGAAGATTCAAAGAGAGTGAGATGCCAGCTACTTTCATTCAGTCAGTAGCTTCAAACATTTCTGGTATATGAAAAACATGTTTTTCAATGGCAAAAATCAATGAATATTGTAAATGCACAAACAGTAATATCTCCACATTGCAAGGTGCAATTCTGAAAATTTTTGCTTTTTCCTGCTAATCCTAGCATGATAAAGAAGATTCAAAGAGAGTGAGATGCCAGCTCCTTTCATTCAGTCAGTAGCTTCAAACATTTCTAGTATATGAAAAACATGTTTTTCAATGGCAAAAATCAATGAATATTGTAAATGCACAAACAGTAATATCTCCACATTGCACGGTGCAATTCTGAAATTTTTAGCTTTTTCCTGTTAATCCTAGCATGATAAAGAAGATTCAAAGAGAGTGAGATGCCAGCTCCTTTCATTCAGTCAGTAGCTTCAAACATTTCTGGTATATGAAAAACATGTTTTTCAATGGCAAAAATCAATGAATATTGTAAATGCACAAACAGTAATATCTCCACATTGCAAGGTGCAATTCTGAAATTTTTTGCTTTTTCCTGTTAATCCTAGCATGATAAAGAAGATTCAAAGAGAGAGAGATGCCAGCTCCTTTCATTCAGTCAGTAGCTTCAAACATTTCTGGTATATGAAAAACGTTTTTCAATGGCAAAAATCAATGAATATTGTAAATGCACAAACAGTAATTTCTCCGCATTGCAAGGTGCAAGTCTGAAATTTTTTGCTTTTTCCTGCTCCTCTTAGCATGATAAAGAAGATTCAAAGAGAGTGAGATGCCAGCTCCTTTCATTCAGTCAGTAGCTTCAATCATTTCTGGACGTTTTTCAATGGCAAAAATCAATGAATATTGTAAATGCACAAACAGTAATTTCTCCGCATTGCAAGGTGCAATTCTGAAATTTTTTGCTTTTTCCTGCTCCTCTTAGCATGATAAAGAAGATTCAAAGAGAGTGAGATGCCAGCTCCTTTCATTCAGTCAGTAGCTTCAAACATTTCTGGTATATGAATAACATGATGTTTTTCAATGGCAAAAATCAATGAATATTGTAAATGCACAAACAGTAATTTCTCCGCATTGCAAGGTGCAATTCTGAAATTTTTTGCTTTTTCCTGCTCCTCTTAGCATGATAAAGAAGATTCAAAGAGAGTGAGATGCCAGCTCCTTTCATTCAGTCAGTAGCTTCAAACATTTCTGGTATATGAATAACATGATGTTTTCCAATGGCAAAAATCAATGAATATTGTAAATGCACAAACAGTAATTTCTCCGCATTGCAAGGTGCAATTCTGAAATTTTTTGCTTTTTCCTGCTCCTCTTAGCATGATAAAGAAGATTCAAAGAGAGTGAGATGTCAGCTCCTTTCATTCAGTCAGTAGCTTCAAACATTTCTGGTATATGAATAACGATGTTTTTCAATGGCAAAAATCAATGAATATTGTAAATGCACAAACAGTAATTTCTCCGCATTGCAAGGTGCAATTCTGAAATTTTTTGCTTTTTCCTGCTCCTCTTAGCATGATAAAGAAGATTCAAAGAGAGTGAGATGCCAGCTCCTTTCATTCAGTCAGTAGCTTCAATCATTTCTGGATGTTTTTCAATGGCAAAAATCAATGAATATTGTAAATGCACAAACAGTAATTTCTCCGCATTGCAAGGTGCAATTCTGAAATTTTTTGCTTTTTCCTGCTCCTCTTAGCATGATAAAGAAGATTCAAAGAGAGTGAGATGCCAGCTCCTTTCATTCAGTCAGTAGCTTCAAACATTTCTGGTATATGAATAACATGATGTTTTTCAATGGCAAAAATCAATGAATATTGTAAATGCACAAACAGTAATTTCTCCGCATTGCAAGGTGCAAGTCTGAAATTTTTTTGCTTTTTCCTGCTCCTCTTAGCATGATAAAGAAGATTCAAAGAGAGTGAGATGCCAGCTACTTTCATTCAGTCAGTAGCTTCAATCATTTCTGGACGTTTTTCAATGGTAAAAATCAATGAATATTGTAAATGCACAAACAGTAATTTCTCCACATTGCAAGGTGCAATTCTGAAATTTTTTGCTTTTTCCTGCTCCTCTTAGCATGATAAAGAAGATTCAAAGAGAGTGAGATGCCAGCTCCTTTCATTCAGTCAGTAGCTTCAAACATTTCTGGTATATGAATAACATGGTTTTTCAATGGCAAAAATCAATGAATATTGTAAATGCACAAACAGTAATTTCTCCACATTGCAAGGTGCAATTCTGAAATTTTTTGCTTTTTCCTGCTCCTCTTAGCATGATAAAGAAGATTCAAAGAGAGTGAGATGCCAGCTCCTTTCATTCAGTCAGTAGCTTCAAACATTTCTGGTATATGAATAACATGATGTTTTTCAATGGCAAAAATCAATGAATATTGTAAATGCACAAACAGTAATTTCTCCGCATTGCAAGGTGCAATTCTGAAATTTTTTGCTTTTTCCTGCTCCTCTTAGCATGATAAAGAAGATTCAAAGAGAGTGAGATGCCAGCTCCTTTCATTCAGTCAGTAGCTTCAATCATTTCTGGACGTTTTTCAATGGCAAAAATCAATGAATATTGTAAATGCACAAACAGTAATTTCTCCGCATTGCAAGGTGCAATTCTGAAATTTTTTGCTTTTTCCTGCTCCTCTTAGCATGATAAAGAAGATTCAAAGAGAGTGATATGTCAGCTCCTTTCATTCAGTCAGTAGCTTCAAACATTTCTGGTATATGAATAACATGATGTTTTTCAATGGCTAAAATCAATGAATATTGTAAATGCACAAACAGTAATTTCTCCGCATTGCAAGGTGCAATTCTGAAATTTTTTGCTTTTTCCTGCTCCTCTTAGCATGATAAAGAAGATTCAAAGAGAGTGAGATGCCAGCTCCTTTCATTCAGTCAGTAGCTTCAATCATTTCTGGACGTTTTTCAATGGCAAAAATCAATGAATATTGTAAATGCACAAACAGTAATTTCTCCGCATTGCAAGGTGCAATTCTGAAATTTTTTGCTTTTTCCTGCTCCTCTTAGCATGATAAAGAAGATTCAAAGAGAGTGAGATGCCAGCTCCTTTCATTCAGTCAGTAGCTTCAATCATTTCTGGACGTTTTTCAATGGCAAAAATCAATGAATATTGTAAATGCACAAACAGTAATTTCTCCGCATTGCAAGGTGCAATTCTGAAATTTTTTGCTTTTTCCTGCTCCTCTTAGCATGATAAAGAAGATTCAAAGACCGTGAGATGCCAGCTCCTTTCATTCAGTCAGTAGCTTCAAACATTTCTGGAATATGAATAACATGATGTTTTTCAATGGCAAAAATCAATGAATATTGTAAATGCACAAACAGTAATTTCTCCGCATTGCAAGGTGCAAGTCTGAAATTTTTTGCTTTTTCCTGCTCCTCTTAGCATGATAAAGAAGATTCAAAGAGAGTGAGATGCCAGCTACTTTCATTCAGTCAGTAGCTTCAATCATTTCTGGACGTTTTTCAATGGTAAAAATCAATGAATATTGTAAATGCACAAACAGTAATTTCTCCACATTGCAATGTGCAATTCTAAAATTTTTTGCTTTTTCCTGCTCCTCTTAGCATGATAAAGAAGATTCAAAGAGAGTGAGATGCCAGCTCCTTTCATTCAGTCAGTAGCTTCAAACATTTCTGGTATATGAATAACATGATGTTTTTCAATGGCAAAAATCAATGAATATTGTAAATGCACAAACAGTAATTTCTCCGCATTGCAAGGTGCAATTCTGAAATTTTTTGCTTTTTCCTGCTCCTCTTAGCATGATAAAGAAGATTCAAAGAGAGTGAGATGCCAACTCCTTTCATTCAGTCAGTAGCTTCAAACATTTCTGGTATATGAATAACATGATGTTTTTCAATGGCAAAAATCAATGAATATTGTAAATGCACAAACAGTAATTTCTCCGCATTGCAAGGTGCAATTCTGAAATTTTTTGCTTTTTCCTGCTCCTCTTAGCATGATAGAGAAGATTCAAAGAGAGTGAGGTGCCAGCTCCTTTCATTCAGTCAGTAGCTTCAAACATTTCTGGTATATGAATAACATGTTTTTCAATGGCAAAAATCAATGAATATTGTAAATGCACAAACAGTAATTTCTCCGCATTGCAAGGTGAAATTCTGAAATTTTTTGCTTTTTCCTGCTCCTCTTAGCATGATAAAGAAGATTCAAAGAGAGTGAGATGCCAGCTCCTTTCATTCAGTCAGTAGCTTCAAACATTTCTGGTATATGAATAACATGATGTTTTTCAATGGCAAAAATCAATGAATATTGTAAATGCACAAACAGTAATTTCTCCGCATTGCAAGGTGCAAGTCTGAAATTTTTTGCTTTTTCCTGCTCCTCTTAGCATGATAAAGAAGATTCGAAGAGAGTGAGATGCCAGCTACTTTCATTCAGTCAGTAGCTTCAATCATTTCTGGACGTTTTTCAATGGTAAAAATCAATGAATATTGTAAATGCACAAACAGTAATTTCTCCACATTGCAAGGTGCAATTCTGAAATTTTTTGCTTTTTCCTGCTCCTCTTAGCATGATAAAGAAGATTCAAAGAGAGTGAGATGCCAGCTCCTTTCATTCAGTCAGTAGCTTCAAACATTTCTGGTATATGAATAACATGATGTTTTTCAATGGCAAAAATCAATGAATATTGTAAATGCACAAACAGTAATTTCTCCACATTGCAAGGTGCAATTCTGAAATTTTTTGCTTTTTCCTGCTAATCCTAGCATGATAAAGAAGATTCAAAGAGAGTGAGATGCCAGCTCCTTTCATTCAGTCAGTAGCTTCAAACATTTCTGGTATATGAAAAACATGTTTTTCAATGGCAAAAATCAATGAATATTGTAAATGCACAAACAGTAATATCTCCACATTGCAAGGTGCAATTCTGAAATTTTTTGCTTTTTCCTGCTAATCCTAGCATGATAAAGAAGATTCAAAGAGAGTGAGATGCCAGCTCCTTTCATTCAGTCAGTAGCTTCAAACATTTCTGGTATATGAAAAACATGTTTTTCAATGGCAAAAATCAATGAATATTGTAAATGCACAAACAGTAATATCTCCACATTGCACGGTGCAATTCTGAAATTTTTAGCTTTTTCCTGTTAATCCTAGCATGATAAAGAAGATTCAAAGAGAGTGAGATGCCAGCTCCTTTCATTCAGTCAGTAGCTTCAAACATTTCTGGTATATGAAAAACATGTTTTTCAATGGCAAAAATCAATGAATATTGTAAATGCACAAACAGTAATATCTCCACATTGCAAGGTGCAATTCTGAAATTTTTTGCTTTTTCCTGCTAATCCTAGCATGATAAAGAAGATTCAAAGAGAGTGAGATGCCAGCTCCTTTCATTCAGTCAGTAGCTTCAAACATTTCTGGTATATGAAAAACATGTTTTTCAATGGCAAAAATCAATGAATATTGTAAATGCACAAACAGTAATATCTCCACATTGCACGGTGCAATTCTGAAATTTTTAGCTTTTTCCTGTTAATCCTAGCATGATAAAGAAGATTCAAAGAGAGTGAGATGCCAGCTCCTTTCATTCAGTCAGTAGCTTCAAACATTTCTGGTATATGAAAAACGTTTTTCAATGGCAAAAATCAATGAATATTGTAAATGCACAAACAGTAATATCTCCACATTGCAAGGTGCAATTCTGAAATTTTTTGCTTTTTCCTGCTAATCCTAGCATGATAAAGAAGATTCAAAGAGAGTGAGATGCCAGCTCCTTTCATTCAGTCAGTAGCTTCAAACATTTCTGGTATATGAAAAACATGTTTTTCAATGGCAAAAATCAATGAATATTGTAAATGCACAAACAGTAATATCTCCACATTGCAAGGTGCAATTCTGAAATTTTTAGCTTTTTCCTGTTAATCCTAGCATGATAAAGAAGATTCAAAGAGAGTGAGATGCCAGCTCCTTTCATTCAGTCAGTAGCTTCAAACATTTCTGGTATATGAAAAACATGTTTTTCAATGGCAAAAATCAATGAATATTGTAAATGCACAAACAGTAATATCTCCACATTGCAAGGTGCAATTCTGAAATTTTTTGCTTTTTCCTGCTAATCCTAGCATGATAAAGAAGATTCAAAGAGAGTGAGATGCCAGCTCCTTTCATTCAGTCAGTAGCTTCAAACATTTCTGGTATATGAAAAACATGTTTTTCAATGGCAAAAATCAATGAATATTGTAAATGCACAAACAGTAATATCTCCACATTGCACGGTGCAATTCTGAAATTTTTAGCTTTTTCCTGTTAATCCTAGCATGATAAAGAAGATTCAAAGAGAGTGAGATGCCAGCTCCTTTCATTCAGTCAGTAGCTTCAAACATTTCTGGTATATGAAAAACATGTTTTTCAATGGCAAAAATCAATGAATATTGTAAATGCACAAACAGTAATATCTCCACATTGCAAGGTGCAATTCTGAAATTTTTTGCTTTTTCCTGTTAATCCTAGCATGATAAAGAAGATTCAAAGAGAGTGAGATGCCAGCTCCTTTCATTCAGTCAGTAGCTTCAAACATTTCTGGTATATGAAAAACATGTTTTTCAATGGCAAAAATCAATGAATATTGTAAATGCACAAACAGTAATATCTCCACATTGCAAGGTGCAATTCTGAAATTTTTTGCTTTTTCCTGCTAATCCTAGCATGATAAAGAAGATTCAAAGAGAGTGAGATGCCAGCTCCTTTCATTCAGTCAGTAGCTTCAAACATTTCTGGTATATGAAAAACATGTTTTTCAATGGCAAAAATCAATGAATATTGTAAATGCACAAACAGTAATATCTCCACATTGCAAGGTGCAATTCTGAAATTTTTTGCTTTTTCCTGCTAATCCTAGCATGATAAAGAAGATTCAAAGAGAGTGAGATGCCAGCTCCTTTCATTCAGTCAGTAGCTTCAAACATTTCTGGTATATGAAAAACATGTTTTTCAATGGCAAAAATCAATGAATATTGTAAATGCACAAACAGTAATATCTCCACATTGCACGGTGCAATTCTGAAATTTTTAGCTTTTTCCTGTTAATCCTAGCATGATAAAGAAGATTCAAAGAGAGTGAGATGCCAGCTCCTTTCATTCAGTCAGTAGCTTCAAACATTTCTGGTATATGAAAAACATGTTTTTCAATGGCAAAAATCAATGAATATTGTAAATTCACAAACAGTAATATCTCCACATTGCAAGGTGCAATTCTGAAATTTTTTGCTTTTTCCTGCTAATCCTAGCATGATAAAGAAGATTCAAAGAGAGTGAGATGCCAGCTCCTTTCATTCAGTCAGTAGCTTCAATCATTTCTGGTATATGAAAAACATGTTTTTCAATGGCAAAAATCAATGAATATTGTAAATGCACAAACAGTAATATCTCCACATTGCACGGTGCAATTCTGAAATTTTTAGCTTTTTCCTGTTAATCCTAGCATGATAAAGAAGATTCAAAGAGAGTGAGATGCCAGCTCCTTTCATTCAGTCAGTAGCTTCAAACATTTCTGGTATATGAAAAACATGTTTTTCTATGGCAAAAATCAATGAATATTGTAAATGCACAAACAGTAATATCTCCACATTGCAAGGTGCAATTCTGAAATTTTTTGCTTTTTCCTGTTAATCCTAGCATGATAAAGAAGATTCAAAGAGAGTGAGATGCCAGCTCCTTTCATTCAGTCAGTAGCTGTATATGAAAAACATGTTTTTCAATGGCAAAAATCAATGAATATTGTAAATGCACAAACAGTAATATCTCCACATTGCACGGTGCAATTCTGAAATTTTTAGCTTTTTCCTGTTAATCCTAGCATGATAAAGAAGATTCAAAGAGAGTGAGATGCCAGCTCCTTTCATTCAGTCAGTAGCTTCAAACATTTCTGGTATATGAAAAACATGTTTTTCAATGGCAAAAATCAATGAATATTGTAAATGCACAAACAGTAATATCTCCACATTGCAAGGTGCAATTCTGAAATTTTTTGCTTTTTCCTGCTAATCCTAGCATGATAAAGAAGATTCAAAGAGAGTGAGATGCCAGCTCCTTTCATTCAGTCAGTAGCTTCAAACATTTCTGGTATATGAAAAACATGTTTTTCAATGGCAAAAATCAATGAATATTGTAAATGCACAAACAGTAATATCTCCACATTGCACGGTGCAATTCTGAAATTTTTAGATTTTTCCTGTTAATCCTAGCATGATAAAGAAGATTCAAAGAGAGTGAGATGCCAGCTCCTTTCATTCAGTCAGTAGCTTCAATCATTTCTGGTATATGAAAAACATGTTTTTCAATGGCAAAAATCAATGAATATTGTAAATGCACAAACAGTAATATCTCCACATTGCACGGTGCAATTCTGAAATTTTTAGCTTTTTCCTGTTAATCCTAGCATGATAAAGAAGATTCAAAGAGAGTGAGATGCCAGCTCCTTTCATTCAGTCAGTAGCTTCAAACATTTCTGGTATATGAAAAACATGTTTTTCAATGGCAAAAATCAATGAATATTGTAAATGCACAAACAGTAATATCTCCACATTGCAAGGTGCAATTCTGAAATTTTTTGCTTTTTCCTGTTAATCCTAGCATGATAAAGAAGATTCAAAGAGAGTGAGATGCCAGCTCCTTTCATTCAGTCAGTAGCTTCAAACATTTCTGGTATATGAAAAACATGTTTTTCAATGGCAAAAATCAATGAATATTGTAAATGCACAAACAGTAATATCTCCACATTGCAAGGTGCAATTCTGAAATTTTTTGCTTTTTCCTGCTAATCCTAGCATGATAAAGAAGATTCAAAGAGAGTGAGATGCCAGCTCCTTTCATTCAGTCAGTAGCTTCAAACATTTCTGGTATATGAAAAACATGTTTTTCAATGGCAAAAATCAATGAATATTGTAAATGCACAAACAGTAATATCTCCACATTGCACGGTGCAATTCTGAAATTTTTAGCTTTTTCCTGTTAATCCTAGCATGATAAAGAAGATTCAAAGAGAGTGAGATGCCAGCTCCTTTCATTCAGTCAGTAGCTTCAAACATTTCTGGTATATGAAAAACATGTTTTTCAATGGCAAAAATCAATGAATATTGTAAATGCACAAACAGTAATATCTCCACATTGCAAGGTGCAATTCTGAAATTTTTTGCTTTTTCCTGCTAATCCTAGCATGATAAAGAAGATTCAAAGAGAGTGAGATGCCAGCTCCTTTCATTCAGTCAGTAGCTTCAAACATTTCTGGTATATGAAAAACATGTTTTTCAATGGCAAAAATCAATGAATATTGTAAATGCACAAACAGTAATATCTCCACATTGCACGGTGCAATTCTGAAATTTTTAGCTTTTTCCTGTTAATCCTAGCATGATAAAGAAGATTCAAAGAGAGTGAGATGCCAGCTCCTTTCATTCAGTCAGTAGCTTCAAACATTTCTGGTATATGAAAAACATGTTTTTCAATGGCAAAAATCAATGAATATTGTAAATGCACAAACAGTAATATCTCCACATTGCAAGGTGCAATTCTGAAATTTTTTGCTTTTTCCTGTTAATCCTAGCATGATAAAGAAGATTCAAAGAGAGTGAGATGCCAGCTCCTTTCATTCAGTCAGTAGCTTCAAACATTTCTGGTATATGAAAAACATGTTTTTCAATGGCAAAAATCAATGAATATTGTAAATGCACAAACAGTAATATCTCCACATTGCAAGGTGCAATTCTGAAATTTTTTGCTTTTTCCTGCTAATCCTAGCATGATAAAGAAGATTCAAAGAGAGTGAGATGCCAGCTCCTTTCATTCAGTCAGTAGCTTCAATCATTTCTGGTATATGAAAAACATGTTTTTCAATGGCAAAAATCAATGAATATTGTAAATGCACAAACAGTAATATCTCCACATTGCACGGTGCAATTCTGAAATTTTTAGCTTTTTCCTGTTAATCCTAGCATGATAAAGAAGATTCAAAGAGAGTGAGATGCCAGCTCCTTTCATTCAGTCAGTAGCTTCAAACATTTCTGGTATATGAAAAACATGTTTTTCAATGGCAAAAATCAATGAATATTGTAAATGCACAAACAGTAATATCTCCACATTGCAAGGTGCAATTCTGAAATTTTTTGCTTTTTCCTGTTAATCCTAGCATGATAAAGAAGATTCAAAGAGAGTGAGATGCCAGCTCCTTTCATTCAGTCAGTAGCTTCAAACATTTCTGGTATATGAAAAACATGTTTTTCAATGGCAAAAATCAATGAATATTGTAAATGCACAAACAGTAATATCTCCACATTGCAAGGTGCAATTCTGAAATTTTTTGCTTTTTCCTGCTAATCCTAGCATGATAAAGAAGATTCAAAGAGAGTGAGATGCCAGCTCCTTTCATTCAGTCAGTAGCTTCAAACATTTCTGGTATATGAAAAACATGTTTTTCAATGGCAAAAATCAATGAATATTGTAAATGCACAAACAGTAATATCTCCACATTGCAAGGTGCAATTCTGAAATTTTTTGCTTTTTCCTGCTAATCCTAGCATGATAAAGAAGATTCAAAGAGAGTGAGATGCCAGCTCCTTTCATTCAGTCAGTAGCTTCAAACATTTCTGGTATATGAAAAACATGTTTTTCAATGGCAAAAATCAATGAATATTGTAAATGCACAAACAGTAATATCTCCACATTGCACGGTGCAATTCTGAAATTTTTAGCTTTTTCCTGTTAATCCTAGCATGATAAAGAAGATTCAAAGAGAGTGAGATGCCAGCTCCTTTCATTCAGTCAGTAGCTTCAAACATTTCTGGTATATGAAAAACGTTTTTCAATGGCAAAAATCAATGAATATTGTAAATGCACAAACAGTAATATCTCCACATTGCAAGGTGCAATTCTGAAATTTTTTGCTTTTTCCTGCTAATCCTAGCATGATAAAGAAGATTCAAAGAGAGTGAGATGCCAGCTCCTTTCATTCAGTCAGTAGCTTCAAACATTTCTGGTATATGAAAAACATGTTTTTCAATGGCAAAAATCAATGAATATTGTAAATGCACAAACAGTAATATCTCCACATTGCAAGGTGCAATTCTGAAATTTTTAGCTTTTTCCTGTTAATCCTAGCATGATAAAGAAGATTCAAAGAGAGTGAGATGCCAGCTCCTTTCATTCAGTCAGTAGCTTCAAACATTTCTGGTATATGAAAAACATGTTTTTCAATGGCAAAAATCAATGAATATTGTAAATGCACAAACAGTAATATCTCCACATTGCAAGGTGCAATTCTGAAATTTTTTGCTTTTTCCTGCTAATCCTAGCATGATAAAGAAGATTCAAAGAGAGTGAGATGCCAGCTCCTTTCATTCAGTCAGTAGCTTCAAACATTTCTGGTATATGAAAAACATGTTTTTCAATGGCAAAAATCAATGAATATTGTAAATGCACAAACAGTAATATCTCCACATTGCACGGTGCAATTCTGAAATTTTTAGCTTTTTCCTGTTAATCCTAGCATGATAAAGAAGATTCAAAGAGAGTGAGATGCCAGCTCCTTTCATTCAGTCAGTAGCTTCAAACATTTCTGGTATATGAAAAACATGTTTTTCAATGGCAAAAATCAATGAATATTGTAAATGCACAAACAGTAATATCTCCACATTGCAAGGTGCAATTCTGAAATTTTTTGCTTTTTCCTGCTAATCCTAGCATGATAAAGAAGATTCAAAGAGAGTGAGATGCCAGCTCCTTTCATTCAGTCAGTAGCTTCAAACATTTCTGGTATATGAAAAACATGTTTTTCAATGGCAAAAATCAATGAATATTGTAAATGCACAAACAGTAATATCTCCACATTGCACGGTGCAATTCTGAAATTTTTAGCTTTTTCCTGTTAATCCTAGCATGATGAAGATTCAAAGAGAGTGAGATGCCAGCTCCTTTCATTCAGTCAGTAGCTTCAAACATTTCTGGTATATGAAAAACATGTTTTTCAATGGCAAAAATCAATGAATATTGTAAATGCACAAACAGTAATATCTCCACATTGCAAGGTGCAATTCTGAAATTTTTTGCTTTTTCCTGCTAATCCTAGCATGATAAAGAAGATTCAAAGAGAGTGAGATGCCAGCTCCTTTCATTCAGTCAGTAGCTTCAAACATTTCTGGTATATGAAAAACATGTTTTTCAATGGCAAAAATCAATGAATATTGTAAATGCACAAACAGTAATATCTCCACATTGCAAGGTGCAATTCTGAAATTTTTTGCTTTTTCCTGCTAATCCTAGCATGATAAAGAAGATTCAAAGAGAGTGAGATGCCAGCTCCTTTCATTCAGTCAGTAGCTTCAAACATTTCTGGTATATGAAAAACATGTTTTTCAATGGCAAAAATCAATGAATATTGTAAATGCACAAACAGTAATATCTCCACATTGCACGGTGCAATTCTGAAATTTTTAGCTTTTTCCTGTTAATCCTAGCATGATAAAGAAGATTCAAAGAGAGTGAGATGCCAGCTCCTTTCATTCAGTCAGTAGCTTCAAACATTTCTGGTATATGAAAAACATGTTTTTCAATGGCAAAAATCAATGAATATTGTAAATGCACAAACAGTAATATCTCCACATTGCAAGGTGCAATTCTGAAATTTTTTGCTTTTTCCTGTTAATCCTAGCATGATAAAGAAGATTCAAAGAGAGTGAGATGCCAGCTCCTTTCATTCAGTCAGTAGCTTCAAACATTTCTGGTATATGAAAAACATGTTTTTCAATGGCAAAAATCAATGAATATTGTAAATGCACAAACAGTAATATCTCCACATTGCAAGGTGCAATTCTGAAATTTTTTGCTTTTTCCTGCTAATCCTAGCATGATAAAGAAGATTCAAAGAGAGTGAGATGCCAGCTCCTTTCATTCAGTCAGTAGCTTCAATCATTTCTGGTATATGAAAAACATGTTTTTCAATGGCAAAAATCAATGAATATTGTAAATGCACAAACAGTAATATCTCCACATTGCACGGTGCAATTCTGAAATTTTTAGCTTTTTCCTGTTAATCCTAGCATGATAAAGAAGATTCAAAGAGAGTGAGATGCCAGCTCCTTTCATTCAGTCAGTAGCTTCAAACATTTCTGGTATATGAAAAACATGTTTTTCAATGGCAAAAATCAATGAATATTGTAAATGCACAAACAGTAATATCTCCACATTGCAAGGTGCAATTCTGAAATTTTTTGCTTTTTCCTGTTAATCCTAGCATGATAAAGAAGATTCAAAGAGAGTGAGATGCCAGCTCCTTTCATTCAGTCAGTAGCTGTATATGAAAAACATGTTTTTCAATGGCAAAAATCAATGAATATTGTAAATGCACAAACAGTAATATCTCCACATTGCACGGTGCAATTCTGAAATTTTTAGCTTTTTCCTGTTAATCCTAGCATGATAAAGAAGATTCAAAGAGAGTGAGATGCCAGCTCCTTTCATTCAGTCAGTAGCTTCAAACATTTCTGGTATATGAAAAACATGTTTTTCAATGGCAAAAATCAATGAATATTGTAAATGCACAAACAGTAATATCTCCACATTGCAAGGTGCAATTCTGAAATTTTTTGCTTTTTCCTGCTAATCCTAGCATGATAAAGAAGATTCAAAGAGAGTGAGATGCCAGCTCCTTTCATTCAGTCAGTAGCTTCAAACATTTCTGGTATATGAAAAACATGTTTTTCAATGGCAAAAATCAATGAATATTGTAAATGCACAAACAGTAATATCTCCACATTGCACGGTGCAATTCTGAAATTTTTAGCTTTTTCCTGTTAATCCTAGCATGATAAAGAAGATTCAAAGAGAGTGAGATGCCAGCTCCTTTCATTCAGTCAGTAGCTTCAATCATTTCTGGTATATGAAAAACATGTTTTTCAATGGCAAAAATCAATGAATATTGTAAATGCACAAACAGTAATATCTCCACATTGCACGGTGCAATTCTGAAATTTTTAGCTTTTTCCTGTTAATCCTAGCATGATAAAGAAGATTCAAAGAGAGTGAGATGCCAGCTCCTTTCATTCAGTCAGTAGCTTCAAACATTTCTGGTATATGAAAAACATGTTTTTCAATGGCAAAAATCAATGAATATTGTAAATGCACAAACAGTAATATCTCCACATTGCAAGGTGCAATTCTGAAATTTTTTGCTTTTTCCTGTTAATCCTAGCATGATAAAGAAGATTCAAAGAGAGTGAGATGCCAGCTCCTTTCATTCAGTCAGTAGCTTCAAACATTTCTGGTATATGAAAAACATGTTTTTCAATGGCAAAAATCAATGAATATTGTAAATGCACAAACAGTAATATCTCCACATTGCAAGGTGCAATTCTGAAATTTTTTGCTTTTTCCTGCTAATCCTAGCATGATAAAGAAGATTCAAAGAGAGTGAGATGCCAGCTCCTTTCATTCAGTCAGTAGCTTCAAACATTTCTGGTATATGAAAAACATGTTTTTCAATGGCAAAAATCAATGAATATTGTAAATGCACAAACAGTAATATCTCCACATTGCACGGTGCAATTCTGAAATTTTTAGCTTTTTCCTGTTAATCCTAGCATGATAAAGAAGATTCAAAGAGAGTGAGATGCCAGCTCCTTTCATTCAGTCAGTAGCTTCAAACATTTCTGGTATATGAAAAACATGTTTTTCAATGGCAAAAATCAATGAATATTGTAAATGCACAAACAGTAATATCTCCACATTGCAAGGTGCAATTCTGAAATTTTTTGCTTTTTCCTGCTAATCCTAGCATGATAAAGAAGATTCAAAGAGAGTGAGATGCCAGCTCCTTTCATTCAGTCAGTAGCTTCAAACATTTCTGGTATATGAAAAACATGTTTTTCAATGGCAAAAATCAATGAATATTGTAAATGCACAAACAGTAATATCTCCACATTGCACGGTGCAATTCTGAAATTTTTAGCTTTTTCCTGTTAATCCTAGCATGATAAAGAAGATTCAAAGAGAGTGAGATGCCAGCTCCTTTCATTCAGTCAGTAGCTTCAAACATTTCTGGTATATGAAAAACATGTTTTTCAATGGCAAAAATCAATGAATATTGTAAATGCACAAACAGTAATATCTCCACATTGCAAGGTGCAATTCTGAAATTTTTTGCTTTTTCCTGTTAATCCTAGCATGATAAAGAAGATTCAAAGAGAGTGAGATGCCAGCTCCTTTCATTCAGTCAGTAGCTTCAAACATTTCTGGTATATGAAAAACATGTTTTTCAATGGCAAAAATCAATGAATATTGTAAATGCACAAACAGTAATATCTCCACATTGCAAGGTGCAATTCTGAAATTTTTTGCTTTTTCCTGCTAATCCTAGCATGATAAAGAAGATTCAAAGAGAGTGAGATGCCAGCTCCTTTCATTCAGTCAGTAGCTTCAAACATTTCTGGTATATGAAAAACATGTTTTTCAATGGCAAAAATCAATGAATATTGTAAATGCACAAACAGTAATATCTCCACATTGCACGGTGCAATTCTGAAATTTTTAGCTTTTTCCTGTTAATCCTAGCATGATAAAGAAGATTCAAAGAGAGTGAGATGCCAGCTCCTTTCATTCAGTCAGTAGCTTCAAACATTTCTGGTATATGAAAAACATGTTTTTCAATGGCAAAAATCAATGAATATTGTAAATGCACAAACAGTAATATCTCCACATTGCAAGGTGCAATTCTGAAATTTTTTGCTTTTTCCTGTTAATCCTAGCATGATAAAGAAGATTCAAAGAGAGTGAGATGCCAGCTCCTTTCATTCAGTCAGTAGCTTCAAACATTTCTGGTATATGAAAAACATGTTTTTCAATGGCAAAAATCAATGAATATTGTAAATGCACAAACAGTAATATCTCCACATTGCAAGGTGCAATTCTGAAATTTTTTGCTTTTTCCTGCTAATCCTAGCATGATAAAGAAGATTCAAAGAGAGTGAGATGCCAGCTCCTTTCATTCAGTCAGTAGCTTCAATCATTTCTGGTATATGAAAAACATGTTTTTCAATGGCAAAAATCAATGAATATTGTAAATGCACAAACAGTAATATCTCCACATTGCACGGTGCAATTCTGAAATTTTTAGCTTTTTCCTGTTAATCCTAGCATGATAAAGAAGATTCAAAGAGAGTGAGATGCCAGCTCCTTTCATTCAGTCAGTAGCTTCAAACATTTCTGGTATATGAAAAACATGTTTTTCAATGGCAAAAATCAATGAATATTGTAAATGCACAAACAGTAATATCTCCACATTGCAAGGTGCAATTCTGAAATTTTTTGCTTTTTCCTGTTAATCCTAGCATGATAAAGAAGATTCAAAGAGAGTGAGATGCCAGCTCCTTTCATTCAGTCAGTAGCTTCAAACATTTCTGGTATATGAAAAACATGTTTTTCAATGGCAAAAATCAATGAATATTGTAAATGCACAAACAGTAATAGCTCCACATTGCACGGTGCAATTCTGAAATTTTTAGCTTTTTCCTGTTAATCCTAGCATGATAAAGAAGATTCAAAGAGAGTGAGATGCCAGCTCCTTTCATTCAGTCAGTAGCTTCAAACATTTCTGGTATATGAAAAACATGTTTTTCAATGGCAAAAATCAATGAATATTGTAAATGCACAAACAGTAATATCTCCACATTGCAAGGTGCAATTCTGAAATTTTTTGCTTTTTCCTGCTAATCCCAGCATGATAAAGAAGATTCAAAGAGAGTGAGATGCCAGCTCCTTTCATTCAGTCAGTAGCTTCAAACATTTCTGGTATATGAAAAACATGTTTTTCAATGGCAAAAATCAATGAATATTGTAAATGCACAAACAGTAATATCTCCACATTGCACGGTGCAATTCTGAAATTTTTAGCTTTTTCCTGTTAATCCTAGCATGATAAAGAAGATTCAAAGAGAGTGAGATGCCAGCTCCTTTCATTCAGTCAGTAGCTTCAAACATTTCTGGTATATGAAAAACATGTTTTTCAATGGCAAAAATCAATGAATATTGTAAATGCACAAACAGTAATATCTCCACATTGCAAGGTGCAATTCTGAAATTTTTTGCTTTTTCCTGCTAATCCTAGCATGATAAAGAAGATTCAAAGAGAGTGAGATGCCAGCTCCTTTCATTCAGTCAGTAGCTTCAAACATTTCTGGTATATGAAAAACATGTTTTTCAATGGCAAAAATCAATGAATATTGTAAATGCACAAACAGTAATATCTCCACATTACAAGGTGCAATTCTGAAATTTTTTGCTTTTTCCTGCTAGTCCTAGCATGATAAAGAAGATTCAAAGAGAGTGAGATGCCAGCTCCTTTCATTCAGTCAGTAGCTTCAATCATTTCTGGTATATGAAAAACATGTTTTTCAATGGCAAAAATCAATGAATATTGTAAATGCACAAACAGTAATATCTCCACATTGCACGGTGCAATTCTGAAATTTTTAGCTTTTTCCTGTTAATCCTAGCATGATAAAGAAGATTCAAAGAGAGTGAGATGCCAGCTCCTTTCATTCAGTCAGTAGCTTCAAACATTTCTGGTATATGAAAAACATGTTTTTCAATGGCAAAAATCAATGAATATTGTAAATGCACAAACAGTAATATCTCCACATTGCACGGTGCAATTCTGAAATTTTTAGCTTTTTCCTGTTAATCCTAGCATGATAAAGAAGATTCAAAGAGAGTGAGATGCCAGCTCCTTTCATTCAGTCAGTAGCTTCAAACATTTCTGGTATATGAAAAACATGTTTTTCAATGGCAAAAATCAATGAATATTGTAAATGCACAAACAGTAATATCTCCACATTGCAAGGTGCAATTCTGAAATTTTTTGCTTTTTCCTGTTAATCCTAGCATGATAAAGAAGATTCAAAGAGAGTGAGATGCCAGCTCCTTTCATTCAGTCAGTAGCTTCAAACATTTCTGGTATATGAAAAACATGTTTTTCAATGGCAAAAATCAATGAATATTGTAAATGCACAAACAGTAATATCTCCACATTGCAAGGTGCAATTCTGAAATTTTTTGCTTTTTCCTGCTAATCCTAGCATGATAAAGAAGATTCAAAGAGAGTGAGATGCCAGCTCCTTTCATTCAGTCAGTAGCTTCAATCATTTCTGGTATATGAAAAACATGTTTTTCAATGGCAAAAATCAATGAATATTGTAAATGCACAAACAGTAATATCTCCACATTGCACGGTGCAATTCTGAAATTTTTAGCTTTTTCCTGTTAATCCTAGCATGATAAAGAAGATTCAAAGAGAGTGAGATGCCAGCTCCTTTCATTCAGTCAGTAGCTTCAAACATTTCTGGTATATGAAAAACATGTTTTTCAATGGCAAAAATCAATGAATATTGTAAATGCACAAACAGTAATATCTCCACATTGCAAGGTGCAATTCTGAAATTTTTTGCTTTTTCCTGTTAATCCTAGCATGATAAAGAAGATTCAAAGAGAGTGAGATGCCAGCTCCTTTCATTCAGTCAGTAGCTTCAAACATTTCTGGTATATGAAAAACATGTTTTTCAATGGCAAAAATCAATGAATATTGTAAATGCACAAACAGTAATATCTCCACATTGCACGGTGCAATTCTGAAATTTTTAGCTTTTTCCTGTTAATCCTAGCATGATAAAGAAGATTCAAAGAGAGTGAGATGCCAGCTCCTTTCATTCAGTCAGTAGCTTCAAACATTTCTGGTATATGAAAAACATGTTTTTCAATGGCAAAAATCAATGAATATTGTAAATGCACAAACAGTAATATCTCCACATTGCAAGGTGCAATTCTGAAATTTTTTGCTTTTTCCTGCTAATCCTAGCATGATAAAGAAGATTCAAAGAGAGTGAGATGCCAGCTCCTTTCATTCAGTCAGTAGCTTCAAACATTTCTGGTATATGAAAAACATGTTTTTCAATGGCAAAAATCAATGAATATTGTAAATGCACAAACAGTAATATCTCCACATTGCACGGTGCAATTCTGAAATTTTTAGCTTTTTCCTGTTAATCCTAGCATGATAAAGAAGATTCAAAGAGAGTGAGATGCCAGCTCCTTTCATTCAGTCAGTAGCTTCAAACATTTCTGGTATATGAAAAACATGTTTTTCAATGGCAAAAATCAATGAATATTGTAAATGCACAAACAGTAATATCTCCACATTGCAAGGTGCAATTCTGAAATTTTTTGCTTTTTCCTGTTAATCCTAGCATGATAAAGAAGATTCAAAGAGAGTGAGATGCCAGCTCCTTTCATTCAGTCAGTAGCTTCAAACATTTCTGGTATATGAAAAACATGTTTTTCAATGGCAAAAATCAATGAATATTGTAAATGCACAAACAGTAATATCTCCACATTGCAAGGTGCAATTCTGAAATTTTTTGCTTTTTCCTGCTAATCCTAGCATGATAAAGAAGATTCAAAGAGAGTGAGATGCCAGCTCCTTTCATTCAGTCAGTAGCTTCAAACATTTCTGGTATATGAAAAACATGTTTTTCAATGGCAAAAATCAATGAATATTGTAAATGCACAAACAGTAATAGCTCCACATTGCACGGTGCAATTCTGAAATTTTTAGCTTTTTCCTGTTAATCCTAGCATGATAAAGAAGATTCAAAGAGAGTGAGATGCCAGCTCCTTTCATTCAGTCAGTAGCTTCAAACATTTCTGGTATATGAAAAACATGTTTTTCAATGGCAAAAATCAATGAATATTGTAAATGCACAAACAGTAATATCTCCACATTGCAAGGTGCAATTCTGAAATTTTTTGCTTTTTCCTGCTAATCCTAGCATGATAAAGAAGATTCAAAGAGAGTGAGATGCCAGCTCCTTTCATTCAGTCAGTAGCTTCAAACATTTCTGGTATATGAAAAACATGTTTTTCAATGGCAAAAATCAATGAATATTGTAAATGCACAAACAGTAATATCTCCACATTGCACGGTGCAATTCTGAAATTTTTAGCTTTTTCCTGTTAATCCTAGCATGATAAAGAAGATTCAAAGAGAGTGAGATGCCAGCTCCTTTCATTCAGTCAGTAGCTTCAAACATTTCTGGTATATGAAAAACATGTTTTTCAATGGCAAAAATCAATGAATATTGTAAATGCACAAACAGTAATATCTCCACATTGCAAGGTGCAATTCTGAAATTTTTTGCTTTTTCCTGTTAATCCTAGCATGATAAAGAAGATTCAAAGAGAGTGAGATGCCAGCTCCTTTCATTCAGTCAGTAGCTTCAAACATTTCTGGTATATGAAAAACATGTTTTTCAATGGCAAAAATCAATGAATATTGTAAATGCACAAACAGTAATATCTCCACATTGCAAGGTGCAATTCTGAAATTTTTTGCTTTTTCCTGCTAATCCTAGCATGATAAAGAAGATTCAAAGAGAGTGAGATGCCAGCTCCTTTCATTCAGTCAGTAGCTTCAATCATTTCTGGTATATGAAAAACATGTTTTTCAATGGCAAAAATCAATGAATATTGTAAATGCACAAACAGTAATATCTCCACATTGCACGGTGCAATTCTGAAATTTTTAGCTTTTTCCTGTTAATCCTAGCATGATAAAGAAGATTCAAAGAGAGTGAGATGCCAGCTCCTTTCATTCAGTCAGTAGCTTCAAACATTTCTGGTATATGAAAAACATGTTTTTCAATGGCAAAAATCAATGAATATTGTAAATGCACAAACAGTAATATCTCCACATTGCAAGGTGCAATTCTGAAATTTTTTGCTTTTTCCTGTTAATCCTAGCATGATAAAGAAGATTCAAAGAGAGTGAGATGCCAGCTCCTTTCATTCAGTCAGTAGCTTCAAACATTTCTGGTATATGAAAAACATGTTTTTCAATGGCAAAAATCAATGAATATTGTAAATGCACAAACAGTAATATCTCCACATTGCACGGTGCAATTCTGAAATTTTTAGCTTTTTCCTGTTAATCCTAGCATGATAAAGAAGATTCAAAGAGAGTGAGATGCCAGCTCCTTTCATTCAGTCAGTAGCTTCAAACATTTCTGGTATATGAAAAACATGTTTTTCAATGGCAAAAATCAATGAATATTGTAAATGCACAAACAGTAATATCTCCACATTGCAAGGTGCAATTCTGAAATTTTTTGCTTTTTCCTGCTAATCCTAGCATGATAAAGAAGATTCAAAGAGAGTGAGATGCCAGCTCCTTTCATTCAGTCAGTAGCTTCAAACATTTCTGGTATATGAAAAACATGTTTTTCAATGGCAAAAATCAATGAATATTGTAAATGCACAAACAGTAATATCTCCACATTGCACGGTGCAATTCTGAAATTTTTAGCTTTTTCCTGTTAATCCTAGCATGATAAAGAAGATTCAAAGAGAGTGAGATGCCAGCTCCTTTCATTCAGTCAGTAGCTTCAATCATTTCTGGTATATGAAAAACATGTTTTTCAATGGCAAAAATCAATGAATATTGTAAATGCACAAACAGTAATATCTCCACATTGCACGGTGCAATTCTGAAATTTTTAGCATTTTCCTGTTAATCCTAGCATGATAAAGAAGATTCAAAGAGAGTGAGATGCCAGCTCCTTTCATTCAGTCAGTAGCTTCAAACATTTCTGGTATATGAAAAACATGTTTTTCAATGGCAAAAATCAATGAATATTGTAAATGCACAAACAGTAATATCTCCACATTGCAAGGTGCAATTCTGAAATTTTTTGCTTTTTCCTGTTAATCCTAGCATGATAAAGAAGATTCAAAGAGAGTGAGATGCCAGCTCCTTTCATTCAGTCAGTAGCTTCAAACATTTCTGGTATATGAAAAACATGTTTTTCAATGGCAAAAATCAATGAATATTGTAAATGCACAAACAGTAATATCTCCACATTGCAAGGTGCAATTCTGAAATTTTTTGCTTTTTCCTGCTAATCCTAGCATGATAAAGAAGATTCAAAGAGAGTGAGATGCCAGCTCCTTTCATTCAGTCAGTAGCTTCAAACATTTCTGGTATATGAAAAACATGTTTTTCAATGGCAAAAATCAATGAATATTGTAAATGCACAAACAGTAATATCTCCACATTGCACGGTGCAATTCTGAAATTTTTAGCTTTTTCCTGTTAATCCTAGCATGATAAAGAAGATTCAAAGAGAGTGAGATGCCAGCTCCTTTCATTCAGTCAGTAGCTTCAAACATTTCTGGTATATGAAAAACATGTTTTTCAATGGCAAAAATCAATGAATATTGTAAATGCACAAACAGTAATATCTCCACATTGCAAGGTGCAATTCTGAAATTTTTTGCTTTTTCCTGCTAATCCTAGCATGATAAAGAAGATTCAAAGAGAGTGAGATGCCAGCTCCTTTCATTCAGTCAGTAGCTTCAAACATTTCTGGTATATGAAAAACATGTTTTTCAATGGCAAAAATCAATGAATATTGTAAATGCACAAACAGTAATATCTCCACATTGCACGGTGCAATTCTGAAATTTTTAGCTTTTTCCTGTTAATCCTAGCATGATAAAGAAGATTCAAAGAGAGTGAGATGCCAGCTCCTTTCATTCAGTCAGTAGCTTCAAACATTTCTGGTATATGAAAAACATGTTTTTCAATGGCAAAAATCAATGAATATTGTAAATGCACAAACAGTAATATCTCCACATTGCAAGGTGCAATTCTGAAATTTTTTGCTTTTTCCTGTTAATCCTAGCATGATAAAGAAGATTCAAAGAGAGTGAGATGCCAGCTCCTTTCATTCAGTTAGTAGCTTCAAACATTTCTGGTATATGAAAAACATGTTTTTCAATGGCAAAAATCAATGAATATTGTAAATGCACAAACAGTAATATCTCCACATTGCAAGGTGCAATTCTGAAATTTTTTGCTTTTTCCTGCTAATCCTAGCATGATAAAGAAGATTCAAAGAGAGTGAGATGCCAGCTCCTTTCATTCAGTCAGTAGCTTCAATCATTTCTGGTATATGAAAAACATGTTTTTCAATGGCAAAAATCAATGAATATTGTAAATGCACAAACAGTAATATCTCCACATTGCACGGTGCAATTCTGAAATTTTTAGCTTTTTCCTGTTAATCCTAGCATGATAAAGAAGATTCAAAGAGAGTGAGATGCCAGCTCCTTTCATTCAGTCAGTAGCTTCAAACATTTCTGGTATATGAAAAACATGTTTTTCAATGGCAAAAATCAATGAATATTGTAAATGCACAAACAGTAATATCTCCACATTGCAAGGTGCAATTCTGAAATTTTTTGCTTTTTCCTGTTAATCCTAGCATGATAAAGAAGATTCAAAGAGAGTGAGATGCCAGCTCCTTTCATTCAGTCAGTAGCTTCAAACATTTCTGGTATATGAAAAACATGTTTTTCAATGGCAAAAATCAATGAATATTGTAAATGCACAAACAGTAATATCTCCACATTGCACGGTGCAATTCTGAAATTTTTAGCTTTTTCCTGTTAATCCTAGCATGATAAAGAAGATTCAAAGAGAGTGAGATGCCAGCTCCTTTCATTCAGTCAGTAGCTTCAAACATTTCTGGTATATGAAAAACATGTTTTTCAATGGCAAAAATCAATGAATATTGTAAATGCACAAACAGTAATATCTCCACATTGCAAGGTGCAATTCTGAAATTTTTTGCTTTTTCCTGCTAATCCTAGCATGATAAAGAAGATTCAAAGAGAGTGAGATGCCAGCTCCTTTCATTCAGTCAGTAGCTTCAAACATTTCTGGTATATGAAAAACATGTTTTTCAATGGCAAAAATCAATGAATATTGTAAATGCACAAACAGTAATATCTCCACATTGCAAGGTGCAATTCTGAAATTTTTTGCTTTTTCCTGTTAATCCTAGCATGATAAAGAAGATTCAAAGAGAGTGAGATGCCAGCTCCTTTCATTCAGTCAGTAGCTTCAAACATTTCTGGTATATGAAAAACATGTTTTTCAATGGCAAAAATCAATGAATATTGTAAATGCACAAACAGTAATATCTCCACATTGCAAGGTGCAATTCTGAAATTTTTTGCTTTTTCCTGTTAATCCTAGCATGATAAAGAAGATTCAAAGAGAGTGAGATGCCAGCTCCTTTCATTCAGTCAGTAGCTTCAAACATTTCTGGTATATGAAAAACATGTTTTTCAATGGCAAAAATCAATGAATATTGTAAATGCACAAACAGTAATATCTCCACATTGCAAGGTGCAATTCTGAAATTTTTTGCTTTTTCCTGCTAATCCTAGCATGATAAAGAAGATTCAAAGAGAGTGAGATGCCAGCTCCTTTCATTCAGTCAGTAGCTTCAAACATTTCTGGTATATGAAAAACATGTTTTTCAATGGCAAAAATCAATGAATATTGTAAATGCACAAACAGTAATATCTCCACATTGCACGGTGCAATTCTGAAATTTTTAGCTTTTTCCTGTTAATCCTAGCATGATAAAGAAGATTCAAAGAGAGTGAGATGCCAGCTCCTTTCATTCAGTCAGTAGCTTCAAACATTTCTGGTATATGAAAAACATGTTTTTCAATGGCAAAAATCAATGAATATTGTAAATGCACAAACAGTAATATCTCCACATTGCAAGGTGCAATTCTGAAATTTTTTGCTTTTTCCTGTTAATCCTAGCATGATAAAGAAGATTCAAAGAGAGTGAGATGCCAGCTCCTTTCATTCAGTCAGTAGCTTCAAACATTTCTGGTATATGAAAAACATGTTTTTCAATGGCAAAAATCAATGAATATTGTAAATGCACAAACAGTAATATCTCCACATTGCACGGTGCAATTCTGAAATTTTTAGCTTTTTCCTGTTAATCCTAGCATGATAAAGAAGATTCAAAGAGAGTGAGATGCCAGCTCCTTTCATTCAGTCAGTAGCTTCAAACATTTCTGGTATATGAAAAACATGTTTTTCAATGGCAAAAATCAATGAATATTGTAAATGCACAAACAGTAATATCTCCACATTGCAAGGTGCAATTCTGAAATTTTTTGCTTTTTCCTGCTAATCCTAGCATGATAAAGAAGATTCAAAGAGAGTGAGATGCCAGCTCCTTTCATTCAGTCAGTAGCTTCAAACATTTCTGGTATATGAAAAACATGTTTTTCAATGGCAAAAATCAATGAATATTGTAAATGCACAAACAGTAATATCTCCACATTGCAAGGTGCAATTCTGAAATTTTTTGCTTTTTCCTGTTAATCCTAGCATGATAAAGAAGATTCAAAGAGAGTGAGATGCCAGCTCCTTTCATTCAGTCAGTAGCTTCAAACATTTCTGGTATATGAAAAACATGTTTTTCAATGGCAAAAATCAATGAATATTGTAAATGCACAAACAGTAATATCTCCACATTGCAAGGTGCAATTCTGAAATTTTTTGCTTTTTCCTGTTAATCCTAGCATGATAAAGAAGATTCAAAGAGAGTGAGATGCCAGCTCCTTTCATTCAGTCAGTAGCTTCAAACATTTCTGGTATATGAAAAACATGTTTTTCAATGGCAAAAATCAATGAATATTGTAAATGCACAAACAGTAATATCTCCACATTGCAAGGTGCAATTCTGAAATTTTTTGCTTTTTCCTGCTAATCCTAGCATGATAAAGAAGATTCAAAGAGAGTGAGATGCCAGCTCCTTTCATTCAGTCAGTAGCTTCAAACATTTCTGGTATATGAAAAACATGTTTTTCAATGGCAAAAATCAATGAATATTGTAAATGCACAAACAGTAATATCTCCACATTGCACGGTGCAATTCTGAAATTTTTAGCTTTTTCCTGTTAATCCTAGCATGATAAAGAAGATTCAAAGAGAGTGAGATGCCAGCTCCTTTCATTCAGTCAGTAGCTTCAAACATTTCTGGTATATGAAAAACATGTTTTTCAATGGCAAAAATCAATGAATATTGTAAATGCACAAACAGTAATATCTCCACATTGCAAGGTGCAATTCTGAAATTTTTTGCTTTTTCCTGTTAATCCTAGCATGATAAAGAAGATTCAAAGAGAGTGAGATGCCAGCTCCTTTCATTCAGTCAGTAGCTTCAAACATTTCTGGTATATGAAAAACATGTTTTTCAATGGCAAAAATCAATGAATATTGTAAATGCACAAACAGTAATATCTCCACATTGCAAGGTGCAATTCTGAAATTTTTTGCTTTTTCCTGCTAATCCTAGCATGATAAAGAAGATTCAAAGAGAGTGAGATGCCAGCTCCTTTCATTCAGTCAGTAGCTTCAATCATTTCTGGTATATGAAAAACATGTTTTTCAATGGCAAAAATCAATGAATATTGTAAATGCACAAACAGTAATATCTCCACATTGCACGGTGCAATTCTGAAATTTTTAGCTTTTTCCTGTTAATCCTAGCATGATAAAGAAGATTCAAAGAGAGTGAGATGCCAGCTCCTTTCATTCAGTCAGTAGCTTCAAACATTTCTGGTATATGAAAAACATGTTTTTCAATGGCAAAAATCAATGAATATTGTAAATGCACAAACAGTAATATCTCCACATTGCAAGGTGCAATTCTGAAATTTTTTGCTTTTTCCTGTTAATCCTAGCATGATAAAGAAGATTCAAAGAGAGTGAGATGCCAGCTCCTTTCATTCAGTCAGTAGCTTCAAACATTTCTGGTATATGAAAAACATGTTTTTCAATGGCAAAAATCAATGAATATTGTAAATGCACAAACAGTAATATCTCCACATTGCACGGTGCAATTCTGAAATTTTTAGCTTTTTCCTGTTAATCCTAGCATGATAAAGAAGATTCAAAGAGAGTGAGATGCCAGCTCCTTTCATTCAGTCAGTAGCTTCAAACATTTCTGGTATATGAAAAACATGTTTTTCAATGGCAAAAATCAATGAATATTGTAAATGCACAAACAGTAATATCTCCACATTGCAAGGTGCAATTCTGAAATTTTTTGCTTTTTCCTGCTAATCCTAGCATGATAAAGAAGATTCAAAGAGAGTGAGATGCCAGCTCCTTTCATTCAGTCAGTAGCTTCAAACATTTCTGGTATATGAAAAACATGTTTTTCAATGGCAAAAATCAATGAATATTGTAAATGCACAAACAGTAATATCTCCACATTGCACGGTGCAATTCTGAAATTTTTAGCTTTTTCCTGTTAATCCTAGCATGATAAAGAAGATTCAAAGAGAGTGAGATGCCAGCTCCTTTCATTCAGTCAGTAGCTTCAAACATTTCTGGTATATGAAAAACATGTTTTTCAATGGCAAAAATCAATGAATATTGTAAATGCACAAACAGTAATATCTCCACATTGCAAGGTGCAATTCTGAAATTTTTTGCTTTTTCCTGTTAATCCTAGCATGATAAAGAAGATTCAAAGAGAGTGAGATGCCAGCTCCTTTCATTCAGTCAGTAGCTTCAAACATTTCTGGTATATGAAAAACATGTTTTTCAATGGCAAAAATCAATGAATATTGTAAATGCACAAACAGTAATATCTCCACATTGCAAGGTGCAATTCTGAAATTTTTTGCTTTTTCCTGCTAATCCTAGCATGATAAAGAAGATTCAAAGAGAGTGAGATGCCAGCTCCTTTCATTCAGTCAGTAGCTTCAAACATTTCTGGTATATGAAAAACATGTTTTTCAATGGCAAAAATCAATGAATATTGTAAATGCACAAACAGTAATATCTCCACATTGCACGGTGCAATTCTGAAATTTTTAGCTTTTTCCTGTTAATCCTAGCATGATAAAGAAGATTCAAAGAGAGTGAGATGCCAGCTCCTTTCATTCAGTCAGTAGCTTCAAACATTTCTGGTATATGAAAAACATGTTTTTCAATGGCAAAAATCAATGAATATTGTAAATGCACAAACAGTAATATCTCCACATTGCAAGGTGCAATTCTGAAATTTTTTGCTTTTTCCTGTTAATCCTAGCATGATAAAGAAGATTCAAAGAGAGTGAGATGCCAGCTCCTTTCATTCAGTCAGTAGCTTCAAACATTTCTGGTATATGAAAAACATGTTTTTCAATGGCAAAAATCAATGAATATTGTAAATGCACAAACAGTAATATCTCCACATTGCAAGGTGCAATTCTGAAATTTTTTGCTTTTTCCTGCTAATCCTAGCATGATAAAGAAGATTCAAAGAGAGTGAGATGCCAGCTCCTTTCATTCAGTCAGTAGCTTCAAACATTTCTGGTATAGGAAAAACATGTTTTTCAATGGCAAAAATCAATGAATATTGTAAATGCACAAACAGTAATAGCTCCACATTGCACGGTGCAATTCTGAAATTTTTAGCTTTTTCCTGTTAATCCTAGCATGATAAAGAAGATTCAAAGAGAGTGAGATGCCAGCTCCTTTCATTCAGTCAGTAGCTTCAAACATTTCTGGTATATGAAAAACATGTTTTTCAATGGCAAAAATCAATGAATATTGTAAATGCACAAACAGTAATATCTCCACATTGCAAGGTGCAATTCTGAAATTTTTTGCTTTTTCCTGCTAATCCTAGCATGATAAAGAAGATTCAAAGAGAGTGAGATGCCAGCTCCTTTCATTCAGTCAGTAGCTTCAAACATTTCTGGTATATGAAAAACATGTTTTTCAATGGCAAAAATCAATGAATATTGTAAATGCACAAACAGTAATATCTCCACATTGCACGGTGCAATTCTGAAATTTTTAGCTTTTTCCTGTTAATCCTAGCATGATAAAGAAGATTCAAAGAGAGTGAGATGCCAGCTCCTTTCATTCAGTCAGTAGCTTCAAACATTTCTGGTATATGAAAAACATGTTTTTCAATGGCAAAAATCAATGAATATTGTAAATGCACAAACAGTAATATCTCCACATTGCAAGGTGCAATTCTGAAATTTTTTGCTTTTTCCTGTTAATCCTAGCATGATAAAGAAGATTCAAAGAGAGTGAGATGCCAGCTCCTTTCATTCAGTCAGTAGCTTCAAACATTTCTGGTATATGAAAAACATGTTTTTCAATGGCAAAAATCAATGAATATTGTAAATGCACAAACAGTAATATCTCCACATTGCAAGGTGCAATTCTGAAATTTTTTGCTTTTTCCTGCTAATCCTAGCATGATAAAGAAGATTCAAAGAGAGTGAGATGCCAGCTCCTTTCATTCAGTCAGTAGCTTCAATCATTTCTGGTATATGAAAAACATGTTTTTCAATGGCAAAAATCAATGAATATTGTAAATGCACAAACAGTAATATCTCCACATTGCACGGTGCAATTCTGAAATTTTTAGCTTTTTCCTGTTAATCCTAGCATGATAAAGAAGATTCAAAGAGAGTGAGATGCCAGCTCCTTTCATTCAGTCAGTAGCTTCAAACATTTCTGGTATATGAAAAACATGTTTTTCAATGGCAAAAATCAATGAATATTGTAAATGCACAAACAGTAATATCTCCACATTGCAAGGTGCAATTCTGAAATTTTTTGCTTTTTCCTGTTAATCCTAGCATGATAAAGAAGATTCAAAGAGAGTGAGATGCCAGCTCCTTTCATTCAGTCAGTAGCTTCAAACATTTCTGGTATATGAAAAACATGTTTTTCAATGGCAAAAATCAATGAATATTGTAAATGCACAAACAGTAATATCTCCACATTGCACGGTGCAATTCTGAAATTTTTAGCTTTTTCCTGTTAATCCTAGCATGATAAAGAAGATTCAAAGAGAGTGAGATGCCAGCTCCTTTCATTCAGTCAGTAGCTTCAAACATTTCTGGTATATGAAAAACATGTTTTTCAATGGCAAAAATCAATGAATATTGTAAATGCACAAACAGTAATATCTCCACATTGCAAGGTGCAATTCTGAAATTTTTTGCTTTTTCCTGTTAATCCTAGCATGATAAAGAAGATTCAAAGAGAGTGAGATGCCAGCTCCTTTCATTCAGTCAGTAGCTTCAAACATTTCTGGTATATGAAAAACATGTTTTTCAATGGCAAAAATCAATGAATATTGTAAATGCACAAACAGTAATATCTCCACATTGCAAGGTGCAATTCTGAAATTTTTTGCTTTTTCCTGCTAATCCTAGCATGATAAAGAAGATTCAAAGAGAGTGAGATGCCAGCTCCTTTCATTCAGTCAGTAGCTTCAAACATTTCTGGTATATGAAAAACATGTTTTTCAATGGCAAAAATCAATGAATATTGTAAATGCACAAACAGTAATATCTCCACATTGCACGGTGCAATTCTGAAATTTTTAGCTTTTTCCTGTTAATCCTAGCATGATAAAGAAGATTCAAAGAGAGTGAGATGCCAGCTCCTTTCATTCAGTCAGTAGCTTCAAACATTTCTGGTATATGAAAAACATGTTTTTCAATGGCAAAAATCAATGAATATTGTAAATGCACAAACAGTAATATCTCCACATTGCACGGTGCAATTCTGAAATTTTTAGCTTTTTCCTGTTAATCCTAGCATGATAAAGAAGATTCAAAGAGAGTGAGATGCCAGCTCCTTTCATTCAGTCAGTAGCTTCAAACATTTCTGGTATATGAAAAACATGTTTTTCAATGGCAAAAATCAATGAATATTGTAAATGCACAAACAGTAATATCTCCACATTGCACGGTGCAATTCTGAAATTTTTAGCTTTTTCCTGTTAATCCTAGCATGATAAAGAAGATTCAAAGAGAGTGAGATGCCAGCTCCTTTCATTCAGTCAGTAGCTTCAAACATTTCTGGTATATGAAAAACATGTTTTTCAATGGCAAAAATCAATGAATATTGTAAATGCACAAACAGTAATATCTCCACATTGCAAGGTGCAATTCTGAAATTTTTTGCTTTTTCCTGCTAATCCTAGCATGATAAAGAAGATTCAAAGAGAGTGAGATGCCAGCTCCTTTCATTGTCAGTAGCTTCAAACATTTCTGGTATATGAAAAACATGTTTTTCAATGGCAAAAATCAATGAATATTGTAAATGCACAAACAGTAATATCTCCACATTGCACGGTGCAATTCTGAAATTTTTAGCTTTTTCCTGTTAATCCTAGCATGATAAAGAAGATTCAAAGAGAGTGAGATGCCAGCTCCTTTCATTCAGTCAGTAGCTTCAAACATTTCTGGTATATGAAAAACATGTTTTTCAATGGCAAAAATCAATGAATATTGTAAATGCACAAACAGTAATATCTCCACATTGCAAGGTGCAATTCTGAAATTTTTTGCTTTTTCCTGTTAATCCTAGCATGATAAAGAAGATTCAAAGAGAGTGAGATGCCAGCTCCTTTCATTCAGTCAGTAGCTTCAAACATTTCTGGTATATGAAAAACATGTTTTTCAATGGCAAAAATCAATGAATATTGTAAATGCACAAACAGTAATATCTCCACATTGCAAGGTGCAATTCTGAAATTTTTTGCTTTTTCCTGCTAATCCTAGCATGATAAAGAAGATTCAAAGAGAGTGAGATGCCAGCTCCTTTCATTCAGTCAGTAGCTTCAAACATTTCTGGTATATGAAAAACATGTTTTTCAATGGCAAAAATCAATGAATATTGTAAATGCACAAACAGTAATATCTCCACATTGCACGGTGCAATTCTGAAATTTTTAGCTTTTTCCTGTTAATCCTAGCATGATAAAGAAGATTCAAAGAGAGTGAGATGCCAGCTCCTTTCATTCAGTCAGTAGCTTCAAACATTTCTGGTATATGAAAAACATGTTTTTCAATGGCAAAAATCAATGAATATTGTAAATGCACAAACAGTAATATCTCCACATTGCAAGGTGCAATTCTGAAATTTTTTGCTTTTTCCTGCTAATCCTAGCATGATAAAGAAGATTCAAAGAGAGTGAGATGCCAGCTCCTTTCATTCAGTCAGTAGCTTCAATCATTTCTGGTATATGAAAAACATGTTTTCCAACGGCAAAAATCAATGAATATTGTAAATGCACAAACAGTAATATCTCCACATTGCACGGTGCAATTCTGAAATTTTTAGCTTTTTCCTGTTAATCCTAGCATGATAAAGAAGATTCAAAGAGAGTGAGATGCCAGCTCCTTTCATTCAGTCAGTAGCTTCAAACATTTCTGGTATATGAAAAACATGTTTTTCAATGGCAAAAATCAATGAATATTGTAAATGCACAAACAGTAATATCTCCACATTGCAAGGTGCAATTCTGAAATTTTTTGCTTTTTCCTGTTAATCCTAGCATGATAAAGAAGATTCAAAGAGAGTGAGATGCCAGCTCCTTTCATTCAGTCAGTAGCTTCAAACATTTCTGGTATATGAAAAACATGTTTTTCAATGGCAAAAATCAATGAATATTGTAAATGCACAAACAGTAATATCTCCACATTGCACGGTGCAATTCTGAAATTTTTAGCTTTTTCCTGTTAATCCTAGCATGATAAAGAAGATTCAAAGAGAGTGAGATGCCAGCTCCTTTCATTCAGTCAGTAGCTTCAAACATTTCTGGTATATGAAAAACATGTTTTTCAATGGCAAAAATCAATGAATATTGTAAATGCACAAACAGTAATATCTCCACATTGCAAGGTGCAATTCTGAAATTTTTTGCTTTTTCCTGTTAATCCTAGCATGATAAAGAAGATTCAAAGAGAGTGAGATGCCAGCTCCTTTCATTCAGTCAGTAGCTTCAAACATTTCTGGTATATGAAAAACATGTTTTTCAATGGCAAAAATCAATGAATATTGTAAATGCACAAACAGTAATATCTCCACATTGCAAGGTGCAATTCTGAAATTTTTTGCTTTTTTCCTGCTAATCCTAGCATGATAAAGAAGATTCAAAGAGAGTGAGATGCCAGCTCCTTTCATTCAGTCAGTAGCTTCAAACATTTCTGGTATATGAAAACATGTTTTTCAATGGCAAAAATCAATGAATATTGTAAATGCACAAACAGTAATATCTCCACATTGCAAGGTGCAATTCTGAAATTTTTTGCTTTTTCCTGCTAATCCTAGCATGATAAAGAAGATTCAAAGAGAGTGAGATGCCAGCTCCTTTCATTCAGTCAGTAGCTTCAAACATTTCTGGTATATGAAAAACATGTTTTTCAATGGCAAAAATCAATGAATATTGTAAATGCACAAACAGTAATATCTCCACATTGCACGGTGCAATTCTGAAATTTTTAGCTTTTCCTGTTAATCCTAGCATGATAAAGAAGATTCAAAGAGAGTGAGATGCCAGCTCCTTTCATTCAGTCAGTAGCTTCAAACATTTCTGGTATATGAAAAACATGTTTTTCAATGGCAAAAATCAATGAATATTGTAAATGCACAAACAGTAATATCTCCACATTGCAAGGTGCAATTCTGAAATTTTTTGCTTTTTCCTGTTAATCCTAGCATGATAAAGAAGATTCAAAGAGAGTGAGATGCCAGCTCCTTTCATTCAGTCAGTAGCTTCAAACATTTCTGGTATATGAAAAACATGTTTTTCAATGGCAAAAATCAATGAATATTGTAAATGCACAAACAGTAATATCTCCACATTGCACGGTGCAATTCTGAAATTTTTAGCTTTTTCCTGTTAATCCTAGCATGATAAAGAAGATTCAAAGAGAGTGAGATGCCAGCTCCTTTCATTCAGTCAGTAGCTTCAAACATTTCTGGTATATGAAAAACATGTTTTTCAATGGCAAAAATCAATGAATATTGTAAATGCACAAACAGTAATATCTCCACATTGCAAGGTGCAATTCTGAAATTTTTTGCTTTTTCCTGCTAATCCTAGCATGATAAAGAAGATTCAAAGAGAGTGAGATGCCAGCTCCTTTCATTCAGTCAGTAGCTTCAAACATTTCTGGTATATGAAAAACATGTTTTTCAATGGCAAAAATCAATGAATATTGTAAATGCACAAACAGTAATATCTCCACATTGCACGGTGCAATTCTGAAATTTTTAGCTTTTTCCTGTTAATCCTAGCATGATAAAGAAGATTCAAAGAGAGTGAGATGCCAGCTCCTTTCATTCAGTCAGTAGCTTCAAACATTTCTGGTATATGAAAAACATGTTTTTCAATGGCAAAAATCAATGAATATTGTAAATGCACAAACAGTAATATCTCCACATTGCAAGGTGCAATTCTGAAATTTTTTGCTTTTTCCTGTTAATCCTAGCATGATAAAGAAGATTCAAAGAGAGTGAGATGCCAGCTCCTTTCATTCAGTCAGTAGCTTCAAACATTTCTGGTATATGAAAAACATGTTTTTCAATGGCAAAAATCAATGAATATTGTAAATGCACAAACAGTAATATCTCCACATTGCAAGGTGCAATTCTGAAATTTTTTGCTTTTTTCCTGCTAATCCTAGCATGATAAAGAAGATTCAAAGAGAGTGAGATGCCAGCTCCTTTCATTCAGTCAGTAGCTTCAAACATTTCTGGTATATGAAAAACATGTTTTTCAATGGCAAAAATCAATGAATATTGTAAATGCACAAACAGTAATATCTCCACATTGCACGGTGCAATTCTGAAATTTTTAGCTTTTTCCTGTTAATCCTAGCATGATAAAGAAGATTCAAAGAGAGTGAGATGCCAGCTCCTTTCATTCAGTCAGTAGCTTCAAACATTTCTGGTATATGAAAAACATGTTTTTCAATGGCAAAAATCAATGAATATTGTAAATGCACAAACAGTAATATCTCCACATTGCAAGGTGCAATTCTGAAATTTTTTGCTTTTTCCTGTTAATCCTAGCATGATAAAGAAGATTCAAAGAGAGTGAGATGCCAGCTCCTTTCATTCAGTCAGTAGCTTCAAACATTTCTGGTATATGAAAAACATGTTTTTCAATGGCAAAAATCAATGAATATTGTAAATGCACAAACAGTAATATCTCCACATTGCAAGGTGCAATTCTGAAATTTTTTGCTTTTTCCTGCTAATCCTAGCATGATAAAGAAGATTCAAAGAGAGTGAGATGCCAGCTCCTTTCATTCAGTCAGTAGCTTCAAACATTTCTGGTATAGGAAAAACATGTTTTTCAATGGCAAAAATCAATGAATATTGTAAATGCACAAACAGTAATAGCTCCACATTGCACGGTGCAATTCTGAAATTTTTAGCTTTTTCCTGTTAATCCTAGCATGATAAAGAAGATTCAAAGAGAGTGAGATGCCAGCTCCTTTCATTCAGTCAGTAGCTTCAAACATTTCTGGTATATGAAAAACATGTTTTTCAATGGCAAAAATCAATGAATATTGTAAATGCACAAACAGTAATATCTCCACATTGCAAGGTGCAATTCTGAAATTTTTTGCTTTTTCCTGCTAATCCTAGCATGATAAAGAAGATTCAAAGAGAGTGAGATGCCAGCTCCTTTCATTCAGTCAGTAGCTTCAAACATTTCTGGTATATGAAAAACATGTTTTTCAATGGCAAAAATCAATGAATATTGTAAATGCACAAACAGTAATATCTCCACATTGCACGGTGCAATTCTGAAATTTTTAGCTTTTTCCTGTTAATCCTAGCATGATAAAGAAGATTCAAAGAGAGTGAGATGCCAGCTCCTTTCATTCAGTCAGTAGCTTCAAACATTTCTGGTATATGAAAAACATGTTTTTCAATGGCAAAAATCAATGAATATTGTAAATGCACAAACAGTAATATCTCCACATTGCAAGGTGCAATTCTGAAATTTTTTGCTTTTTCCTGTTAATCCTAGCATGATAAAGAAGATTCAAAGAGAGTGAGATGCCAGCTCCTTTCATTCAGTCAGTAGCTTCAAACATTTCTGGTATATGAAAAACATGTTTTTCAATGGCAAAAATCAATGAATATTGTAAATGCACAAACAGTAATATCTCCACATTGCAAGGTGCAATTCTGAAATTTTTTGCTTTTTCCTGCTAATCCTAGCATGATAAAGAAGATTCAAAGAGAGTGAGATGCCAGCTCCTTTCATTCAGTCAGTAGCTTCAATCATTTCTGGTATATGAAAAACATGTTTTTCAATGGCAAAAATCAATGAATATTGTAAATGCACAAACAGTAATATCTCCACATTGCACGGTGCAATTCTGAAATTTTTAGCTTTTTCCTGTTAATCCTAGCATGATAAAGAAGATTCAAAGAGAGTGAGATGCCAGCTCCTTTCATTCAGTCAGTAGCTTCAAACATTTCTGGTATATGAAAAACATGTTTTTCAATGGCAAAAATCAATGAATATTGTAAATGCACAAACAGTAATATCTCCACATTGCAAGGTGCAATTCTGAAATTTTTTGCTTTTTCCTGTTAATCCTAGCATGATAAAGAAGATTCAAAGAGAGTGAGATGCCAGCTCCTTTCATTCAGTCAGTAGCTTCAAACATTTCTGGTATATGAAAAACATGTTTTTCAATGGCAAAAATCAATGAATATTGTAAATGCACAAACAGTAATATCTCCACATTGCACGGTGCAATTCTGAAATTTTTAGCTTTTTCCTGTTAATCCTAGCATGATAAAGAAGATTCAAAGAGAGTGAGATGCCAGCTCCTTTCATTCAGTCAGTAGCTTCAAACATTTCTGGTATATGAAAAACATGTTTTTCAATGGCAAAAATCAATGAATATTGTAAATGCACAAACAGTAATATCTCCACATTGCAAGGTGCAATTCTGAAATTTTTTGCTTTTTCCTGTTAATCCTAGCATGATAAAGAAGATTCAAAGAGAGTGAGATGCCAGCTCCTTTCATTCAGTCAGTAGCTTCAAACATTCTGGTATATGAAAAACATGTTTTTCAATGGCAAAAATCAATGAATATTGTAAATGCACAAACAGTAATATCTCCACATTGCAAGGTGCAATTCTGAAATTTTTTGCTTTTTCCTGCTAATCCTAGCATGATAAAGAAGATTCAAAGAGAGTGAGATGCCAGCTCCTTTCATTCAGTCAGTAGCTTCAAACATTTCTGGTATATGAAAAACATGTTTTTCAATGGCAAAAATCAATGAATATTGTAAATGCACAAACAGTAATATCTCCACATTGCACGGTGCAATTCTGAAATTTTTAGCTTTTTCCTGTTAATCCTAGCATGATAAAGAAGATTCAAAGAGAGTGAGATGCCAGCTCCTTTCATTCAGTCAGTAGCTTCAAACATTTCTGGTATATGAAAAACATGTTTTTCAATGGCAAAAATCAATGAATATTGTAAATGCACAAACAGTAATATCTCCACATTGCACGGTGCAATTCTGAAATTTTTAGCTTTTTCCTGTTAATCCTAGCATGATAAAGAAGATTCAAAGAGAGTGAGATGCCAGCTCCTTTCATTCAGTCAGTAGCTTCAAACATTTCTGGTATATGAAAAACATGTTTTTCAATGGCAAAAATCAATGAATATTGTAAATGCACAAACAGTAATATCTCCACATTGCACGGTGCAATTCTGAAATTTTTAGCTTTTTCCTGTTAATCCTAGCATGATAAAGAAGATTCAAAGAGAGTGAGATGCCAGCTCCTTTCATTCAGTCAGTAGCTTCAAACATTTCTGGTATATGAAAAACATGTTTTTCAATGGCAAAAATCAATGAATATTGTAAATGCACAAACAGTAATATCTCCACATTGCAAGGTGCAATTCTGAAATTTTTTGCTTTTTCCTGCTAATCCTAGCATGATAAAGAAGATTCAAAGAGAGTGAGATGCCAGCTCCTTTCATTGTCAGTAGCTTCAAACATTTCTGGTATATGAAAAACATGTTTTTCAATGGCAAAAATCAATGAATATTGTAAATGCACAAACAGTAATATCTCCACATTGCACGGTGCAATTCTGAAATTTTTAGCTTTTTCCTGTTAATCCTAGCATGATAAAGAAGATTCAAAGAGAGTGAGATGCCAGCTCCTTTCATTCAGTCAGTAGCTTCAAACATTTCTGGTATATGAAAAACATGTTTTTCAATGGCAAAAATCAATGAATATTGTAAATGCACAAACAGTAATATCTCCACATTGCAAGGTGCAATTCTGAAATTTTTTGCTTTTTCCTGTTAATCCTAGCATGATAAAGAAGATTCAAAGAGAGTGAGATGCCAGCTCCTTTCATTCAGTCAGTAGCTTCAAACATTTCTGGTATATGAAAAACATGTTTTTCAATGGCAAAAATCAATGAATATTGTAAATGCACAAACAGTAATATCTCCACATTGCAAGGTGCAATTCTGAAATTTTTTGCTTTTTCCTGCTAATCCTAGCATGATAAAGAAGATTCAAAGAGAGTGAGATGCCAGCTCCTTTCATTCAGTCAGTAGCTTCAAACATTTCTGGTATATGAAAAACATGTTTTTCAATGGCAAAAATCAATGAATATTGTAAATGCACAAACAGTAATATCTCCACATTGCACGGTGCAATTCTGAAATTTTTAGCTTTTTCCTGTTAATCCTAGCATGATAAAGAAGATTCAAAGAGAGTGAGATGCCAGCTCCTTTCATTCAGTCAGTAGCTTCAAACATTTCTGGTATATGAAAAACATGTTTTTCAATGGCAAAAATCAATGAATATTGTAAATGCACAAACAGTAATATCTCCACATTGCAAGGTGCAATTCTGAAATTTTTTGCTTTTTCCTGCTAATCCTAGCATGATAAAGAAGATTCAAAGAGAGTGAGATGCCAGCTCCTTTCATTCAGTCAGTAGCTTCAATCATTTCTGGTATATGAAAAACATGTTTTCCAACTGGCAAAAATCAATGAATATTGTAAATGCACAAACAGTAATATCTCCACATTGCACGGTGCAATTCTGAAATTTTTAGCTTTTTCCTGTTAATCCTAGCATGATAAAGAAGATTCAAAGAGAGTGAGATGCCAGCTCCTTTCATTCAGTCAGTAGCTTCAAACATTTCTGGTATATGAAAAACATGTTTTTCAATGGCAAAAATCAATGAATATTGTAAATGCACAAACAGTAATATCTCCACATTGCAAGGTGCAATTCTGAAATTTTTTGCTTTTTCCTGTTAATCCTAGCATGATAAAGAAGATTCAAAGAGAGTGAGATGCCAGCTCCTTTCATTCAGTCAGTAGCTTCAAACATTTCTGGTATATGAAAAACATGTTTTTCAATGGCAAAAATCAATGAATATTGTAAATGCACAAACAGTAATATCTCCACATTGCACGGTGCAATTCTGAAATTTTTAGCTTTTTCCTGTTAATCCTAGCATGATAAAGAAGATTCAAAGAGAGTGAGATGCCAGCTCCTTTCATTCAGTCAGTAGCTTCAAACATTTCTGGTATATGAAAACATGTTTTTCAATGGCAAAAATCAATGAATATTGTAAATGCACAAACAGTAATATCTCCACATTGCAAGGTGCAATTCTGAAATTTTTGCTTTTTCCTGCTAATCCTAGCATGATAAAGAAGATTCAAAGAGAGTGAGATGCCAGCTCCTTTCATTCAGTCAGTAGCTTCAAACATTTCTGGTATATGAAAAACTGTTTTTCAATGGCAAAAATCAATGAATATTGTAAATGCACAAACAGTAATATCTCCACATTGCAAGGTGCAATTCTGAAATATTTTGCTTTTTCTGCTATCCTAGCATGATAAAGAAGATTCAAAGAGAGTGAGATGCCAGCTCCTTCATTCAGTCAGTAGCTTCAAACATTTCTGGTATATGAAAAACATGTTTTCAATGGCAAAAATCAATGAATTTTGTAAATGCACAAACAGTAATATCTCCACATTGCAAGGTGCAATTCTGAAATTTTTTGCTTTTTCCTGCTAATCCTAGCATGATAAAGAAGATTCAAAGAGAGTGAGATGCCAGCTCCTTTCATTCAGTCAGT
>NW_027368792.1:0-47150 GCF_046119375.1 Phyllobates terribilis | reverse complement strand
ACAAGATGCTTTTAGTGCCCCTCAGAAGAGACGTGGAGGTCCCAGTAGCTTAACAAGACGCTTTTAATGCCCCTCAGAAGAGACGTGGAGGTCCCTGTAGCTTAACAAGACGCTTTTAATGCCTCTCAGAAGAAACGTGGAGCTCCCAGTAGCTTAACAAGACTCTTTTAATGCCCCTCGAAAAAGTGATGGAGGTCCCAGTAGCTTAACAAGTCGCTTTTAATGCCCCTCGGAATAGTGGTGGAGGTCCCAGTAGCTTAACAAGATGGTTTTAATGCCCCTCAGAAGAGACGTGGAGGTCCCAGTAGCTTAACAAGACGCTTTTAATGTCCCTCAGAAGAGACGTGGAGGTCCTAGTAGCTTAACAAGACGCTTTTAATGCCCCTCACAAGAGACGTGGAGGTCCCAGTAGCTTAACAAGACGCTTTTAATGCCCCTCAGAATAAATGTGGAGGTCCCAGTAGCTTAACAATACGCTTTTAATGCCTCTCAGAAGAGACGTGGAGGTCCCAGTAGCTTAACAAGACGCTTTTAATGCCCCTCGGAAAAGTGGTGGAGGTTCCAGTAGCTTAACAAGACACTTTTAATGCCCCTCAGAAGAGACGTGGAGGACCCAGTAGCTTAACAAGACGCTTTTAATGCCCCTCACAGGAGACGTGGAGGTCCCAGTAGCTTAACAAGATGCTTTTAATGCCCCTCAGAAGAGACGTGGAGGTCCCAGTAGCTTAACAAGATGCTTTTAATGCCCCTCAGAAGAGACGTGGAGGTCCCAGTAGCTTAACAAGACGCTTTTAATGCCCCTCGGAAAAGTGGTGGAGGTCCCAGTAGCTTAACAAGACGCTTTTAATGCCCCTCAGAAGAGAGGTGGAGGTCACGGTAGCTTAACAAGATGCTTTTAGTGCCCCTCAGAAGAGACGTGGAGGTCCCAGTAGCTTAACAAGACGCTTTTAATGAACCTCAGAAGAGACGTGGAGGTCCCTGTAGCTTAACAAGACGCTTTTAATGCCTCTCAGAAGAAACGTGAAGGTCCCAGGAGCTTAACAAGACTCTTTTAATGCCCCTCGAAAAAGTGATGGAGGTCCCAGTAGCTTAACAAGTCGCTTTTAATGCCCCTCGGAATAGTGGTGGAGGTCCCAGTAGCTTAACAAGACGCTTTTAATGCCCCTCAGAAGAGACGTGGAGGTCCCAGTAGCTTAACAAGACGCTTTTAATGTCCCTCAGAAGAGACATGGAGGTCCCAGTAGCTTAACAAGACGCTTTTAATGCCCCTCACAAGAGACGTGGAGGTCCCAGTAGCTTAACAAGACGCTTTTAATGCCCCTCAGAAGAAACGTGGAGGTCCCAGTAGCTTAATAAGACGCTTTTAATGCCTCTCAGAAGAGACGTGGAGGTCCCAGTAGCTTAACAAGACGCTTTTAATGCCCCTCGGAAAAGTGGTGGAGGTCCCAGTAGCTTAACAAGACGCTTTTAATGCTCCTCAGATGAGAGGTGGAGGTCACGGTAGCTTAACAAGATGCTTTTAGTGCCCCTCAGAAGAGACGTGGAGGTCCCAGTAGCTTAACAAGACGCTTTTAATGCCCCTCAGAAGAGACGTGGAGGTCCCTGTAGCTTAACAAGATGCTTTTAATGCCTCTCAGAAGAAACGTGGAGGTCCCAGTAGCTTAAAAAGACTCTTTTAATGCCCCTCGAAAAATTGATGGAGGTCCCAGTAGCTTAACAAGTTGCTTTTAATGCCCCTCGGAATAGTGCTGGAGGTCCCAGTAGCTTAACAAGACGCTTTTAATGCCCCTCAGAAGAGACGTGGAGGTCCCAGTAGCTTAACAAGACGCTTTTAATGCCCTAGGAAAAGTGGTGGAGGTCCCAGTAGCTTAACAAGACGCTTTTAATGCCCCTCAGAAGAGACGTGGAGGTCCCAGTGGCTTAACAAGATTCTCTTAATGCCCCTCAGAAGAGATGTGGATGTCCCAGTAGCTGAACAAGACGCTTTTAATGCCCCTCAGAAAAGATGTGGAGGTCCCAGTAGCTTAACAAGACGCTTTTAATGCCCCTCAGAAGAGACATGCAGGTCCCAGTAGCTTAACAAGATGCTTTTAATGCCCCTCAGAAAAGTTGTGGAGGTCCCAGTAGCTTAACATGATGCCTTTAATGCCCCTCAGAAGAGATGTGGAGGACCCAGTAGCCTAACATGACGCTTTTAATGCCACTCAGAAGAGACGTGGAGGTCCCAGTAGCTTAACAAGACGCTTTTAATGGCCCTCGGAAGTGTGGTGGAGGTCCCAGTAGCTTAACAAGAAACTTTAAATGCCCCTCAGAAGAGACGTGGAGGTCCCAGTAGCTTAATAAGATGCTTGTAATGCCCCTCAGAAGAGACGTGGAGGTCCCAGTAGCTTAACAAGACGCTTTTAATGCCCCTCAGAAGAGACGTGAAGGTCTCAGTCGCTAAACAAGACGCTTTTAATGCCCCTCAGAACAGACGTGGAGGTCCCAGTAGCTTAACAAGACTCTTTTAAAGCCCCGTGGAAAAGTGGTGGAGGTCCCAGTAGCTTAACAAGACGCTTTTAATGCCCCTCAGCAGAGAAGTGGAGGTCCCAGTAGCTTAACAAGATGCTTTTAAAGCCCCTCAGAAGAGACGTGGAGGTCTCAGTAGCTTAACAAGACGCCTTTAATGCCG
This sequence comes from Phyllobates terribilis, assembly GCF_046119375.1. Lineage (NCBI taxonomy): Eukaryota > Metazoa > Chordata > Amphibia > Anura > Dendrobatidae > Phyllobates > Phyllobates terribilis. The sequence continues at coordinate 44,479 of NW_027368792.1, read as the reverse complement.
CTCAGAAGAGACGTGGCGGTCCCAGTAGCTTAACAAGACGCTTTTAATGCCTCTCGGAAATGTGGTGGAGGACCCAGTAGCTTAACAAGACGCTTTTAATGCCCCTCAGAAGAGACGTGGAGGTCCCAGTGGCTTAACAAGATGCTCTTAATGCCCCTCAGAAGAGATGTGGATGTCCCAGTAGCTGAACAAGACGCTTTTAATGCCCCTCAGAAAAGATGTGGAGGTCCCAGTAGCTTAACAAGACGCTTTTAATGCCCCTCAGAAGAGACATGCAGGTCCCAGTAGCTTAACAAGATGATTTTAATGCCCCTCAGAAAAGTTGTGCAGGTCCCAGTAGCTTAACAAGACGCTTTTAATGCCCCTCATAAGAAATGTGGAGGTCCCAGTAGCCTAACATGACGCTTTTAATGCCACTCAGAAGAGACGTGGAGGTCCCAGTAGCTTAACAAGACGCTTTTAATGGCCCTCGGAAGTGTGGTGGAGGTCCCAGTAGCTTAACAATAAACTTTAAATGCCCCTCAGAAGAGACGTGGAGGTCCCAGTAGCTTAATAAGATGCTTGTAATGCCCCTCAGAAGAGACGTGGAGGTCCCAGTAGCTTAACAAGACGCTTTTAATGCCCCTCAGAAGAGACGTGGAGGTCTCAGTCGCTAAACAAGACGCTTTTAATGCCCCTCAGAAGACACATGGAGGTCCCAGTAGCTTAACAAGACTCTTTTAATGCCCCTCGGAAAAGTGGTGGAGGTCCCAGTAGCTTAACAAGATGCTTTTAATGCCCCTCAGCAGAGAAGTGGAGGTCCCAATAGCTTAACAAGATGCTTTTAAAGCCCCTCAGAAGAGACGTGGAGGTCTCAGTAGCTTAACAAGACGCTTTTAATGCCTCTCGGAAATGTAGTGGGGGACCCAGTAGCTTAACAAGGTGCTTTTAATGCCCCTCAGAAGAGACGTGGAGGTTCCATTAGCTTAACAAGACGCTTTTAATGCCACTCAGAAGAGACTTGGAGGTCCCAGTGGCTTAACATGACGCTTTTAATGCCCCTCAGAATAGACGGGGAGGTCCCTGTAACTTAACAAGAGATTTTAATGCCCCTCGCAAAAGTGGTGGAGGTCCCAGTAGCTTAACAAGACGCTTTTAATGCCTCTCAGAAGAGACGTGGAGGTCCCAGTAGCTTAATAAGACGCTTTTAATGCCCCTCAGAAGACACATGGAGGTCCCAGTAGCTTAACAAGATGTTTTTAATGCCACTCAGAAGAGACGTGGAGGTCCCAGTAGCTTAACAAGACGCTTTTAATGCCCCTCGGAAATGTGGTGGAGGTCCCAGTAGCTTAACAAGACGCTATTAATGCCCCTCGGAAAAGTGGTGGAGGTTCCAGTAGCTTAACAAGACGCTTTTAATGCCCCTCAGAAGAGACGTGGAGGTCCCAGTAGCTTAACAAGACGCTTTTAATGCCCCTCTCAAGAGACGTGGAGATCCCAGTAGCTTAACAAGACGCTTTTAATGCCCCTCAGAAGAAACGTGGAGGTCCCAGTAGCTTAACAAGACGCTTTTAATGCCCCTCAGAAGAGACGTGGAGGTCCCAGTAGCTTAACAAGATGCTTTTAATTCCCCTCGGAAAAGTGGTGGAGGTCCCAGTAGCTCAACAAGACGTTTTTAATGCCCCTCAGAAGAGAGGTGGAGGTCCCGGTAGCTTAACAAGATGCTTTTAGTGCCCCGCAGAAGAGACGTGGAGGTCCCAGTAGCTTAAGAAGACGCATTTAATGCCCCTCAGAAGAGACGTGGAGGTCCCAGTAGCTTAACAAGACGCTTTTAATGCCCCTCAGAAGAAACGTGGAGGTCCCAGTAGCTTAACAAGACTCTTTTAATGACCCTCGGAAAAGTGATGGAGGTCCCAGTAGATTAACAAGACGCTTTTAATGCCCCTCGGAAAAGACGTGGAGGTCCCAGTAGCTTAACAAGACGCTTTTAATGCCCCTCGGAAAAGTGGTGGAGGTTCCAGTAGCTTAACAAGACGCTTTTAATGCCCCTCAGAAAAGACGTGGAGGTCCCAGTAGCTTAACTAGACGCTATTAATGCCCCTCACAGGAGAGACGTGGAGGTCCCAGTAGCTTAACAAGATGCTTTTAATGCCCCTCAGAAGAGACGTGGAGGTCCCAGTAGCTTAACAAGACGCTTTTAATACCCCTCAGAAGAGACGTGGAGGTCCCAGTAGCTTAACAAGACGCTTTTAATGCCCCTCGGAAAAGTGGTGGAGGTCCCAGTAGCTTAACAAGACGCTTTTAATGCCCCTCAGAAGAGAGGTGGAGGTCACGGTAGCTTAACAAGATGCTTTTAGTGCCCCTCAGAAGAGACGTGGAGGTCCCAGTAGCTTAACAAGACGCTTTTAATGCCCCTCAGAAGAGACGTGGAGGTCCCTGTAGCTTAACAAGACGCTTTTAATGCCTCTCAGAAGAAACGTGGAGGTCCCAGTAGCTTAACAAGACTCGTTTAATGCCCCTCGAAAAAGTGATGGAGGTCCCAGTAGCTTAACAAGTCGCTTTTAATGCCCCTCGGAATAGTAGTGGAGGTCCCAGTAGCTTAACAAGATGGTTTTAATGCCCCTCAGAAGAGACGTGGAGGTCCCAGTAGCTTAACAAGACGCTTTTAATGTCCCTCAGAAGAGACGTGGAGGTCCCAGTAGCTTAACAACACGCTTTTAATGCCCCTCACAAGAGACGTGGAGGTCCCAGTAGCTTAACAAGACGCTTTTAATGCCCCTCAGAAGAAATGTGGAGGTCCCAGTAGCTTAACAAGACGCTTTTAATGCCTCTCAGAAGAGACGTGGAGGTCCCAGTAGCTTAACAAGATGCTTTTAATGCCCCTCGGAAAAGTGGTGGAGGTCCCAGTAGCTTAACAAGACGCTTTTAATGCTCCTCAGAAGAGAGGTGGAGTTCACGGTAGCTTAACAAGATGCTTTTAGTGCCCCTCAGAAGAGACGTGGAGGTCCCAGTAGCTTAACAAGACGCTTTTAATGCCCCTCAGAAGAGACGTGGAGGTCCCTGTAGCTTAACAAGATGCTTTTAATGCCTCTCAGAAGAAACGTGGAGGTCCCAGTAGCTGAAAAAGACTCTTTTAATGCCCCTCGAAAAATTGATGGAGGTCCCAGTAGCTTAACAAGATGCTTTTAATGCCCCTCGGAATAGTGCTGGAGGTCCCAGTAGCTTAACAAGACGCTTTTAATGCCCCTCAGAAGAGACGTGGAGGTCCCAGTAGCTTAACAAGACGCTTTTAATGCCCTAGGAAAAGTGGTGGAGGTCCCAGTAGCTTAACAAGACGCTTTTAATGCCCCTCAGAAGAGACGTGGAGGTCCCAGTGGCTTAACAAGATTCTCTTAATGCCCCTCAGAGGAGATGTGGATGTCCCAGTAGCTGAACAAGACGCTTTTAATGTACCTCAGAAAAGATGTGGAGGTCCCAGTAGCTTAACAAGACGCTTTTAATGCCCCTCAGAAGAGACATGCAGGTCCCAGTAGCTTAACAAGATGCTTTTAATGCCCCTCAGAAAAGTTGTGGAGGTCCCAGTAGCTTAACATGACGCCTTTAATGCCCCTCAGAAGAGATGTGGAGGTCCCAGTAGCCTAACATGACGCTTTTAATGCCACTCAGAAGAGACGTGGAGGTCCCAGTAGCTTAACAAGATGCTTTTAATGGCCCTCGGAAGTGTGGTGGAGGTCCCAGTAGCTTAACAAGAAACTTTAAATGCACCTCAGAAGAGACGTGGAGGTCCCAGTAGCTTAACAAGACGCTTTTAATGGCCCTCGGAAGTGTGGTGGAGGTCCCAGTAGCTTAACAATAAACTTTAAATGCCCCTCAGAAGAGACGTGGAGGTCCCAGTAGCTTAATAAGATGCTTGTAATGCCCCTCAGAAGAGACGTGGAGGTCCCAGTAGCTTAACAAGACGCTTTTAATGCCCCTCAGAAGAGACGTGGAGGTCTCAGTCGCTAAACAAGACGCTTTTAATGCCCCTCAGAAGAGACGTGGAGGTCCCAGTAGCTTAACAAGACTCTTTTAATGCCCCTCGGAAAAGTGGTGGAGGTCCCAGTAGCTTAACAAGACGCTTTTAATGCCCCTCAGCAGAGAAGTGGAGGTCCCAATAGCTTAACAAGATGCTTTTAAAGCCCCTCAGAAGAGACGTGGAGGTCTCAGTAGCTTAACAAGACGCTTTTAATGCCTCTCGGAAATGTAGTGGGGGACCCAGTAGCTTAACAAGGTGCTTTTAATGCCCCTCAGAAGAGACGTGGAGGTTCCATTAGCTTAACAAGACGCTTTTAATGCCACTCAGAAGAGACGTGGAGGTCCCAGTGGCTTAACATGACGCTTTTAATGCCCCTCAGAATAGACGGGGAGGTCCCTGTAACTTAACAAGAGATTTTAATGCCCCTCGCAAAAGTGGTGGAGGTCCCAGTAGCTTAACAAGACGCTTTTAATGCCTCTCAGAAGAGACGTGGAGGTCCCAGTAGCTTAACAAGACGCTTTTAATGCCTCTCGGAAATGTGGTGGAGGACCCAGTAGCTTAACAAGACGCTTTTAATGCCCCGCAGAAGAGACATGGAGGTCCCAGTGGCTTAACAAGATGCTCTTAATGCCCCTCAGAAGAGATGTGGATGTCCCAGTAGCTGAACAAGACGCTTTTAATGCCCCTCAGAAAAGATGTGGAGGTCCCAGTAGCTTAACAAGACGCTTTTAATGCCCCTCAGAAGAGACATGCAGGTCCCAGTAGCTTAACAAGATGATTTTAATGCCCCTCAGAAAAGTTGTGGAGGTCCCAGTAGCTTAACAAGACGCTTTTAATGCCCCTCATAAGAAATGTGGAGGTCCCAGTAGCCTAACATGACGCTTTTAATGCCACTCAGAAAAGACGTGGAGGTCCCAGTAGCTTAACAAGACGCTTTTAATGGCCCTCGGAAGTGTGGTGGAGGTCCCAGTAGCTTAACAATAAACTTTAAATGCCCCTCAGAAGAGATGTGGAGGTCCCAGTAGCTTAATAAGATGCTTGTAATGCCCCTCAGAAGAGACGTGGAGGTCCCAGTAGCTTAACAAGACGCTTTTAATGCCCCTCAAAAGAGACGTGGAGGTCTCAGTCGCTAAACAAGATGCTTTTAATGCCCCTCAGAAGAGACGTGGAGGTCCCAGTAGCTTACCAAGACTCTTTTAATGCCCCTCGGAAAAGTGGTGGAGGTCCCAGTAGCTTAACAAGACGCTTTTAATGCCCCTCAGCAGAGAAGTGGAGGTCCCAGTAGCTTAACAAGATGCTTTTAAAGCCCCTCAGAAGAGACGTTGAGGTCTCAGTAGCTTAACAAGACGCTTTTAATGCCGCTCAGAAGAGACGTGGAGGTCCCAGTAGCTTAACAAGATGCTTTTAATGCCTCTCGGAAATGTGGTGGGGGACCCAGTAGCTTAACAAGGTGCTTTTAATGCCCCTCAGAAGAGACGTGGAGGTTCCATTAGCTTAACAAGACGCTTTTAATGCCACTCAGAAGAGACGTGGAGGTCCCAGTGGCTTAACATGACACTTTTATTGCCCCTCAGAATAGACGGGGAGGTCCCAGTAGCTTAACAAGACGCTTTTAATGCCTCTCAGAAGAGACGTGGAGGTCCCAGTAGCTTAATAAGACGCTTTTAATGCCCCTCAGAAGACACATGGAGGTCCCAGTAGCTTAAGAAGATGTTTTTAATGCCACTCAGAAGAGACGTGGAGGTCCCAGTAGCTTAACAAGACGCTTTTAATGCCCCTCAGAAGAGACGTGAAGGTCCCAGTAGCTTAACAAGACGCTTTTAATGCCCCTCGGAAATGTGGTGGAGGTCCCAGTAGCTTAACAAGACGCTATTAATGCCCCTCGGAAAAGTGGTGGAGGTTCCAGTAGCTTAACAAGACGCTTTTAATGCCCCTCAGAAGAGACGTGGAGATCCCAGTAGCTTAACAAGACGCTTTTAATGCCCCTCTCAAGAGACGTGGAGATCCCAGTAGCTTAACAAGACGCTTTTAATGCCCCTCAGAAGAAACGCGGAGGTCCCAGTAGCTTAACAATACGCTTTTAATGCCCCTCAGAAGAGACGTGGAGGTCCCAGTAGCTTAACAAGATGCTTTTAATGCCCCTCGGAAAAGTGGTGGAGGTCCCAGTAGCTCAACAAGACGCTTTTAATGCCCCTCAGAAGAGAGGTGGAGGTCCCGGTAGCTTAACAAGATGCTTTTAGTGCCCCTCAGAAGAGACGTGGAGGTCCCAGTAGCTTAACAAGACGCATTTAATGCCCCTCACAAGAGACGTGGAGGTCCAAGTAGCTTAACAAGACGCTTTTAATGCCCCTCAGAAGAAACGTGGAGGTCCCAGTAGCTTAACAAGACTCTTTTAATGACCGTCGGAAAAGTGATGGAGGTCCCAGTAGCTTAACAAGACGCTTTTAATGCCCCTCGGAAAAGACGTGGAGGTCCCAGTAGCTTAATAAGACGCTTTTAATGCCCCTCAGAAGAAACGTGGAGGTCCCAGTAGCTTAAAAAGAAGCTTTTAATGCCCCTCAGAAGAGACGTGGAGGTCCCAGGAGCTTAACAAGACGCTTTTAATGCCCCTCGGAAAAGTGGTGGAGGTCCCAGTAGCTTAACAAGACGCTTTTAATGCCCCTCAGAAGAGACGTGGAGGTCCCAGTGGCTTAACAAGATGCTCTTAATGCCCCTCAGAAGAGATGTGGATGTCCCAGTAGCTGAACAAGACGATTTTAATGCCCCTCAGAAAAGATGTGGAGGTCCCAGTAGCTTAACAACACGCTTTTAATGCCCCTCAGAAGAGACGTGGAGTTTCCATTAGCTTAACAAGACGCTTTTAATGCCACTCAAAAGAGAAGTGGAGGTCCCAGTAGCTTAACAAGACGCTTTAATGCCCTGCAGAAAAGACGTAGAGGTCCCAGTAGCTTAACAATACGCTTTTAATGCCCTCGGGAAATGTGGTGGAGGTCCCAGTAGCTTAACAAGACGCTTTTAATGCCCCTCAGAAGAGATGTGGAGGTCCCAGTAGCTTAACAAGACGCTTTTAATGCCCCTCGGAAAAGTGGTGGAGGTTCCAGTAGCTTAACAAGACGCTTTTAATGCCCCTCAGAAGAGACGTGGAGGTCCCAGTAGCTTAACAAGACGCTTTTAATGCCCCTCTCAAGAGACGTGGAGGTCCCAGTAGCTTAACAAGATGCTTTTAATGCCCCTCAGAAGAAACGTGGAGGTCCCAGTAGCTTAACAAGACGCTTTTAATGCCCCTCAGAAGAGACGTGGAGGTCCCAGTAGCTTGACAAGATGCTTTTAGTGCCCCTCGGAAAAGTGGTGGAGGTCCCAGTAGCTCAACAAGACGCTTTTAATGCCCCTCAGAAGAGAGGTGGAGGTCCCGGTAGCTTAACAAGATGCTTTTAGTGCCCCTCAGAAGAGACGTGGAGGTCCCAGTAGCTTAACAAGACGCTTTTAATGCCCCTCAGAAGAGACGTGGAGGTCCCAGTAGCTTAACAAGATGCTTTTAATGCCCCTCAGAAGAAACGTGGAGGTCCCAGTAGCTTAACAAGACTCTTTTAATGACCCTCGGAAAAGTGATGGAGGTCCCAGTAGCTTAACAAGACGCTGTTAATGCCCCTCGGAAAAGACGTGGAGGTCCCAGTAGCTTAATAAGACGCTTTTAATGCCCATCAGAAAAAACGTGGAGGTCCCAGTAGCTTAAAAAGAAGCTTTTAATGCCCCTCAGAAGAGACGTGGAGGTCCCAGTAGCTTAACAAGACGCTTTTAATGCCCCTCGGAAAAGTGGTGGAGGTCCCAGTAGCTTAACAAGACGCTTTTAATGCCCCTCAGAAGAGACGTGGAGGTCCCAGTGGCTTAACAAGATGCTCTTAATGCCCCTCAGAAGAGATGTGGATGTCCCAGTAGCTGAACAAGACGCTCTTAATGCCCCTCAGAAAAGATGTGGAGGTCCCAGTAGCTTAACAAGACGCTTTTAATGCCCCTCAGAAGAGACGTGGAGGTTCCATTAGCTTAACAAGACGCTTTTAATGCCACTCAGAAGAGAAGTGGAGGTCCCAGTAGCTTAACAAGACGCTTTAATGCCCCGCAGAAAAGACGTAGAGGTCCCAGTAGCTTAACAATACGCTTTTAATGCCCTCCGGAAAAGTGGTGGAGGTCCCAGTAGCTTAACAAGACGCTTTTAATGCCCCTCAGAAGAGACGTGGAGGTCCCAATAGCTTAACAAGACGCTTTTAATGCCCCTCGGAAAAGTGGTGGAGGTTCCAGTAGCTTAACAAGATGATTTTAATGCCCTCGGAAAAGTGATGGAGGTCCCAGTAGCTTAACAAGACGCTTTTAATGCCCCTCGGAAAAGACGTGGAGGTCCCAGTAGCTTAATAAGACGCTTTTAATGCCCCTCAGAAGAAACGTGGAGGTCCCAGAAGCTTAAAAATAAGCTTTTAATGCCCCTCAGAAGAGACGTGGAGGTCCCAGTAGCTTAACAAGACGCTTTTAATGCCCCTCGGAAAAGTGGTGGAGGTCCCAGTAGCTTAACAAGACGCTTTTAATGCCCCTCAGAAGAGACGTGGAGGTCCCAGTGGCTTAACAAGATGCTCTTAATGCCCCTTAGAAGAGATGTGGATGTCCCAGTAGCTGAACAAGACGCTTTTAATGCCCCTCAGAAAAGATGTTGAGGTCCCAGTAGCTTAACAAGAAGCTTTTAATCCCCCTCAGAAGAGACGTGGAGGTTCCATTAGCTTAACAAGACGCTTTTAATGCCCCTCAGAAGAGACGTGGAGGTCCCAGTAGCTTAACAAGACGCTTTTAATGCCCCTCTCAAGAGACGTGGAGGTCCCAGTAGCTTAACAAGACGCTTTTAATGCCCCTTAGAAGAAACGTGGAGGTCCCAGTAGCTTAACAAGACGCTTTTAATGCCCCTCAGAAGAGACGTGGAGGTCCCAGTAGCTTAACAAGATGCTTTTAATGCCCCTCGGAAAAGTGGTGGAGGTCCCAGTAGCTCAACAAGACGCTTTTAATGCCCCTCAGAAGAGAGGTGGAGGTCCCGGTAGCTTAACAAGATGCTTTTAGTGCCGCTCAGAAGAGACGTGGAGGTCCCAGTAGCTTAACAAGACGCTTTTAATGCCCCTCAGAAGAGACGTGGAGGTCCCAGTAGCTTAACAAGACGCTTTTAATGCCCCTCTCAAGAGACGTGGAGGTCCCAGTAGCTTAACAAGACGCTTTTAATGCCCCTCAGAAGAGACGTGGAGGTCCCAGTAGCTTAACAAGACGCTTTTAATGCCCCTCAGAAGAAACGTGGAGGTCCCAGTAGCTTAACAAGACTCTTTTAATGACTCTCGGAAAAGTGATGGAGGTCCCAGTAGCTTAACAAGACGCTTTTAATGCCCCTCGGAAAAGATGTGGAGGTCCCAGTAGCTTAATAAGATGCTTTTAATGCCCCTCAGAATAAACGTGGAGGTCCCAGTAGCTTAAAAAGAAGCTTTTAATGCCCATCAGAAGAGACGTGGAGGTCCCAGTAGCTTAACAAGATGCTTTTAATGCCCCTCAGAAGAGACGTGGAGGTCCCAGTAGCTTAACAAGATGCTTTTAATGCCCCTCGGAAATGTGGTGGAGGTCCCAGTAGCTTAACAAGACGCTTTTAATGCCCCTCAGAAGAGACGTGGAGGTTTCATTAGCTTAACAAGACGCTTTTAATGCCACTCAGAAGAGAAATGGAGGTCCCAGTAGCTTAACAAGACGCTTTAATGCCCCGCACAAAAGACGCAGAGGTCCCAGTTGCTTAACAAGACGCTTTAAATGCCCCTCAGAAGAGACGTGGAGGTCCCAGTAGCTTAATAAGATGCTTTTAATGCCCCTCAGAAGACACGTGGAGGTCCCAGTAGCTTAACAAGATGGTTTAATGCCCCTCAGAAGAGACGTGGAGGTCCCAGTAGCTTAACAAGACGCTTTAATGCCCCTCAGAAGAGACTTGGAGGTTCCAGTAGCTTAACAAGACGCTTTTAATGCCCTTCGGAAAAGTGGTGGAGGTCGCAGTAGCTTAACAAGACGCTTTTAATGCCCCTCAGAAGAGACGTGGAGGTCCCAGTAGCTTAACAAGATGATTTTAATGCCCCTCGGAAAAATGGTGGAGGTCCCAGTAGCTTAACAAGACGCTTTTAATGCCCCTCTGAAGAGACGTGGAGGTCCCAGTATCTTAACAAGACGCTTTTAATGCCCCTCAGAAAAGTGGTGCAGGTCCCAATAGCTTAACAAGACGCTTTTAATGCCCCTCAGAAGAGAGGTGGAGGTCACGGTAGCTTAACAAGATGCTTTTAGTGCCCCTCAGAACAGACGTGGAGGTCCCAGTAGCTTAACAAGACGCTTTTAATGCCCATCAGAAGAGACGTGGAGGTCCCAGTAGCTTAACAAGATGCTTTTAATGCCTCTCAGAAGAAACGTGGAGGTCCCAGTAGCTTAAAAAGACACATTTAATGCCCCTCGAAAATGTGATGGAGGTCCCAGTAGCTTAACAAGTCGCTTTTAATGCCCCTCGGAATAGTGGTGGAGGTCCCAGTAGCTTAACAACACGCTTTTAATGCCCCTCAGAAGAGACGTGGAGGTTCCAGTAGCTTAACAAGACGCTTTTAATGCCCCTCGGAAAAGTGGTGGAGTTTCAAGTAGCTTTACAAGACGATTTTAATGCCACTCACAAGAGACGTGGAGGTCCCAGTAGCTTAACAAGACGCTTTTAATGCCCCTCAGAAGAGATATGGAGGTCCCAGTAGCTTAACAAGAATCTTTTAATGCCCCTCAGAAGAGACCTGGAGGTCCCAGTAGCTTAACAAGACGCTTTTAATGCCCCTCGGAAAAGTGGTGGAGGTCCCGGTAGCTTAACAAGATACTTTTAATGCCCCTCAGAAGAGAGGTGGAGATCACAGTAGCTTAACAAGATGCTTTTAGTGCCCCTCAGAAGAGACGTGGAGGTCCCAGTAGCTTAACAAGATGCTTTTAATGCCCCTCAGAAGAGACGTGGAGGTCCCTGTAGCTTAACAAGACGCTTTTAATGCCTCTCAGAAGAAACGTGGAGGTCCCAGTAGCTTAACAAGACTCTTTTAATGCCCCTCGAAAAAGTGATGGAAGTCCCAGTAGCTTAACAAGTCGCTTTTAATGCCCCTCGGAATAGTGGTGGAGGTCCCAGTAGCTTAACAAGACGCTTTTAATGCCCCTCAGAAGAGAAGTGGAGGTCCCAGTACCTTAACAAGACGCTTTTAATGCCCCTCAGAAGAGACGTGGAGGTCCCAGTAGCTTAACAAGACGATTTTAATGCCCCTCACAAGAGACGTGGAGGTCCCAGTAGCTTAACAAGACGCTTTTAATGCCCCTCAGAAGAAACGTGGAGGTCCCAGTAGCTTAACAATACGCTTTTAATGCCCCTCAGAAGAGACGTGGAGGTCCCAGTAGCTTAACTAGACGCTTTTAATGCCCCTCAGAAGAGAGGTGGAGGTCACGGTAGCTTAACAAGATGCTTTTAGTGCCCCTCAGCAGAGACGTGGAGGTCCCAGTAGCTTAACAAGACGCTTTTAATGCCCCTCAGAAGAGACGTGGAGGTCCCAGTAGCTTAACAAGACGCTTTTAATGCCCCTCAGAAGAGAGGTGGAGGTCACGGTAGCTTAACAAGATGCTTTTAGTGCCCCTCAGAAGAGACGTGGAGGTCCCAGTAGCTTAACAAGATGCTTTTAATGCCCCTCAGAAGAGATGTGGAGGTCCCTGTAGCTTAACAAGATGTTTTTAATGACTCTCAGAAGAAACGTGGAGGTCCCAGTAGCTTAAAAAGACTCTTTTAATGCCCCTTGAAAAAGTGATGGAGGTCCAAGTAGCTTAACAAGTCGCTTTTAATGCCCCTCGTAATAGTGGTGGAGGTCCCAGTAGCTTAACAAGACCCTTTTAATGCCCCTCAGAAGAGACGTGGAGGTCCAAGTTGCTTAACAAGACGCTTTTAATGCCCCTCGGAAAAGTGGTGGAGGTCCCAGTAGCTTAACAAGACGCTTTTAATGCCCCTCAGAAGAGACGTGGAGGTCCCAGTGGCTTAACAAGATGCTCTTAATGCCCCTCAGAAGAGATGTGGATGTCCCAGTAGCTGAACAAGACGCTTTTAATGCCCCTCAGAAAAGATGTGGAGGTCCCAGTAGCTTAACAAGACGCTTTCAATGCCCCTCAGAAGAGACATGCAGGTCCCAGTAGCTTAACAATATGCTTTTAATGCCCCTCAGAAAAGTTGTGGAGGTCCCAGTGGCTTAACAAGACGCTTTTAATGCCCCTCAGAAGAGATGTGGAGGTCCCAGTAGCCTAACATGACGCTTTTAATGCCACTCAGAAGAGACGTGGAGGTTCCAGTAGCTTAACAAGACGCTTTTAATGGCCCTCGGAAGTGTGGTGGAGGTCCCAGTAGCTTAACAAGAAACTTTAAATGCCCCTCAGAAGAGACATGGAGGTCCCAGTAGCTTAATAAGATGCTTGTAATGCCCCTCAGAAGAGACGTGGAGGTCCCAGTAGCTTAACAAGACGATTTTAATGCCCCTCAGAAGAGACGTGGAGGTCTCAGTCGCTAAACAAGACGCTTTTAATGCCCCTCAGAAGAGACGTGGAGGTCCCAGTAGCTTAACAAGACTCTTTTAATGCACCTCGGAAAAGTGGTGGAGGTTCCAGTAGCTTAACAAGACGCTTTTAATGCCCCTCCGAAGAGACGTGGAGGTCTCAGTAGCTTAACAAGACGTTTTTAATGCCGCTCAGAAGAGACGTGGAGGTCCCAGTAGCTTAACAAGACGCTTTTAATGCCTCTCGGAAATGTGGTGGAGGACCCAGTAGCTTAACAAGGCGCTTTTAATGCCCCTCAGAAGAGACGTGGAGGTTCCATTAGCTTAACAAGACGCTTTTAATGCCACTCAGAAGAGACGTGGAGGTCCCAGTAGCTTAACAAGACGCTTTAATGCCCCGCAGAAAAGACGTAGAGGTCCCAGTAGCTTAACAAGACGCTTTTAATGCCCCTCGGAAAAGTGGTGGAGGTTCCAGTAGCTTAACAAGACGCTTTTAATGCCCCTCAGAAGAGACGTGGAGGTCCTGGTAGCTTAACAAGACTCTTTTAATGCCCCTCAGAAGAAACGTGGAGGTCCCAGTAGCTTAACAAGATGCTTTTAATGCCCCTCAGAAGAGACGTGGAGGTCCCAGTAGCTTAACAAGACGCTTTTAATGCCCCTCGGAAAAGTGGTGGAGGTCCCAGTAGCTTAACAAGACGCTTTTAATGCCCCTCAGAAGAGAGGTGGAGGTCCTGGTAGCTTAACAAGATGCTTTTAGTGTCCCTCAGAAGAGACGTGGAGGTCCCAGTAGCTTAACAAGACCCTTTTAATGCCCCTCAGAAGAGACGTGGAGGTCCCAGTAGCTTAACAAGACGCTTTTAATGCCCCTCAGAAGAAACGTTGAGGTCCCAGTAGCTTAACAAGACTCTTTTAATGACCCTCGGAAAAGTGATGGAGGTCCCAGTAGCTTAACAAGACGCTTTTAATGCCCCTCAGAAGAGACGTGGAGGTCCCAGTAGATTAACAAGATGATTTTAATGCCCCTCGGAAAAGTGGTGGAGGTCCCTGTAGCTTAACAAGAAGCTTTTAATGCCCCTCAGAAGAGACGTGGAGGTCCCAGTAGCTTAACAAGACGCTTTTAATGCCCCTCAGAAAAGTGGTGGAGGTCCCAGTAGCTTAACAAGACGCTTTTAATGCCCCTCAGAAGAGAGGTGGAGGTCACGGTAGCTTAACAAGATGCTTTTAGTGCCCCTCAGAAGAGACGTGGAGGTCCCAGTAGCTTAACAAGACGCTTTTAATGCCCCTCAGAAGAGACGTGGAGGTCCCAGTAGCTTAACAAGATGCTTTTAATGCCTCTCAGAAGAAACGTGGAGGTCCCAGTAGCTTAAAAGACTCTTTTAATGCCCCTCGAAAAAGTGATGGAGGTCCCAGTAGCTTAACAAGTCGCTTTTAATGCCCCTCAGAATAGTGGTGGAGGTTCCATTAGCTTAACAAGACGCTTTTATTGCCCCTCACAAGAGACGTGGAGGTCCCAGTAGCTTAACAAGACGATTTTAATGCCCCTCGGAAAAGTGGTGGAGGTCCCAGTAGCTTAACAAGACGCTTTTAATGCCCCTCAGAAAAGTGGTGGAGGTCCCAGTAGCTTAACAAGACGCTTTTAATGCCCCTCAGAAGAGAGGTGGAGGTCCCGGTAGCTTAACAAGATGCTTTTAGTGTCCCTCAGAAGAGACGTGGAGGTCCCAGTAGCTTAACAAGACGCTTTTAATGCCCCTCAGAAGAGACGTGGAGGTCCCAGTAGCTTAACAAGACGCTTTTAATGCCCCTCGGAAAAGTGGTGGAGGTTCCAGTAGCTTAACAAGACGCTTTTAATGCCCCTCAGAAGAGACGTGGAGGTCCCAGTAGCTTAACAAGACGCTTTTAATGCCCCTCAGAAAAGTGGTGGAGGACCCAGTAGCTTAACAAGACGCTTTTAATGCCCCTCAGAAGAGAGGTGGAGGTCCCGGTAGCTTAACAAGATGCTTTTAGTGTCCCTCAGAAGAGACGTGGAGGTCCCAGTAGCTTAACAAGACGCTTTTAATGCCCCTCAGAAGAGACGTGGAGGTCCCAGTAGCTTAACAAGACGCTTTTAATGCCCCTCAGAAGAAACGTGGAGGTCCCAGTAGCTTAACAAGACTCTTTTAATGACCCTCGGAAAAGTGATGAAGGTCCCAGTAGCTTAACAAGACGCTTTTAATGCCCCTCAGAAGAGACGTGGAGGTCCCAGTAGCTTAACAAGATGATTTTAATGCCCCTCGGAAAAGTGGTGGAGGTCCCTGTAGCTTAACAAGAAGCTTTTAATGCCCCTCAGAAGAGACGTGGAGGTCCCAGTAGCTTAACAAGACGCTTTTAATGCCCCTCAGAAAAGTGGTGGAGGTCCCAGTAGCTTAACAAGACGCTTTTAATGCACCTCAGAAGAGAGGTGGAGGTTACGGTAGCTTAACAAGATGCTTTTAGTGCCCCTCAGAAGAGACGTGGAGGTCCCAGTAGCTTAACAAGACGCTTTTAATGCCCCTCAGAAGAGACGTGGAGGTCCCAGTAGCTTAACAAGACGCTTTTAATGCCCCTCGGAAAAGTGGTGGAGGTCCCAGTAGCTTAACAAGACGCTTTTAATGCCCATCAGAAGAGAGGTGGAGGTCCCGGTAGCTTAACAAGATGCTTTTAGTGTCCCTCAGAAGAGACGTGGAGGTCCCAGTAGCTTAACAAGACGCTTTTAATGCCCCTCAGAAGAGACGTGGAGGTCCCAGTAGCTTAACAAGACGCTTTTAATGCCCCTCAGAAGAAACGTGGAGGTCCCAGTAGCTTAACAAGACTCTTTTAATGACCCTCGGAAAAGTGATGGAGGTCCCAGTAGCTTAACAAGACGCTTTTAATGCCCCTCAGAAGAGACGTGGAGGTCCCAGTAGCTTAACAAGATGATTTTAATGCCCCTCGGAAAAGTGGTGGAGGTCCCTGTAGCTTAACAAGAAGCTTTTAATGCCCCTCAGAAGAGACGTGGAGGTCCCAGTAGCTTAACAAGACGCTTTTAATGCCCCTCAGAAAAGTGGTGGAGGTCCCAGTAGCTTAACAATACGCTTTAAATGCCCCTCAGAAGAGAGGTGGAGGTCACGGTAGCTTAACAAGATGCTTTTAATGCCCCTCAGAAGAGACGTGGAGGTCCCAGTGGCTTAACAAGATGCTCTTAATGCCCCTCAGAAGAGATGTGGATGTCCCAGTAGCTGAACAAGACGCTCTTAATGCCCCTCAGAAAAGATGTGGAGGTCCCAGTAGCTTAACAAGACACTTTTAATGCCCCTCAGAAGAGACGTGGAGGTTCCATTAGCTTAACAAGACGCTTTTAATGCCACTCAGAAGAGAAGTGGAGGTCCCAGTAGCTTAACAAGACGCTTTAATGCCCCGCAGAAAAGACGTAGAGGTCCCAGTAGCTTAACAATACGCTTTTAATGCCCTCCGGAAAAGTGGTGGAGGTCCCAGTAGCTCAACAAGACGCTTTTAATGCCCCTCAGAAGAGACGTGGAGGTCCCAGTAGCTTAACAAGACGCTTTTAATGCCCCTCGGAAAAGTGGTGGAGGTTCCAGTAGCTTAACAAGATGATTTTAATGCCCCTCGGAAAAGTGATGGAGGTCCCAGTAGCTTAACAAGACGCTTTTAATGCCCCTCGGAAAAGACGTGGAGGTCCCAGTAGCTTAATAAGACGCTTTTAATGCCCCTCAGAAGAAACGTGGAGGTCCCAGAAGCTTAAAAATAAGCTTTTAATGCCCCTCAGAAGAGACGTGGAGGTCCCAGTAGCTTAACAAGACGCTTTTAATGCCCCTCGGAAAAGTGGTGGAGGTCCCAGTAGCTTAACAAGACGCTTTTAATGCCCCTCAGAAGAGACGTGGAGGTCCCAGTGGCTTAACAAGATGCTCTTAATGCCCCTCAGAAGAGATGTGGATGTCCCAGTAGCTGAACAAGACGCTTTTAATGCCCCTCAGAAAAGATGTTGAGGTCCCAGTAGCTTAACAAGACGCTTTTAATCCCCCTCAGAAGAGACGTGGAGGTTCCATTAGCTTAACAAGACGCTTTTAATGCCCCTCAGAAGAGACGTGGAGGTCCCAGTAGCTTAACAAGACGCTTTTAATGCCCCTCAGAAGAGACGTGGAGGTCCCAGTAGCTTAACAAGACGCTTTTAATGCCCCTCGGAAAAGTGGTGGAGGTCCCAGTAGCTTAACAAGACGCTTTTAATGCCCATCAGAAGAGAGGTGGAGGTCCCGGTAGCTTAACAAGATGCTTTTAGTGTCCCTCAGAAGAGACGTGGAGGTCCCAGTAGCTTAACAAGACGCTTTTAATGCCCCTCAGAAGAGACGTGGAGGTCCCAGTAGCTTAACAAGACGCTTTTAATGCCCCTCAGAAGAAACGTGGAGGTCCCAGTAGCTTAACAAGACTCTTTTAATGACCCTCGGAAAAGTGATGGAGGTCCCAGTAGCTTAACAAGACGCTTTTAATGCCCCTAAGAAGAGACGTGGAGGTCCCAGTAGCTTAACAAGATGATTTTAATGCCTCTCGGAAAAGTGGTGGAGGTCCCTGTAGCTTAACAAGAAGCTTTTAATGCCCCTCAGAAGAGACGTGGAGGTCCCAGTAGCTTAACAAGACGCTTTTAAAGCCCCTCAGAAAAGTGGTGGAGGTCCCAGTAGCTTAACAATACGCTTTTAATGCCCCTCAGAAGAGAGGTGGAGGTCACGGTAGCTTAACAAGATGCTTTTAATGCCCCTCAGAAGAGACGTGGAGGTCCCAGTGGCTTAACAAGATGCTCTTAGTGCCCCTCAGAAGAGATGTGGATGTCCCAGTAGCTGAACAAGACGCTCTTAATGCCCCTCAGAAAAGATGTGGAGGTCCCAGTAGCTTAACAAGACGCTTTTAATGCCCCTCAGAAGAGATGTGGAGGTTCCATTAGCTTAACAAGACGCTTTTAATGCCCCTCAGAAGAGACGTGGAGGTCCCAGTAGCTTAACAAGACGCTTTTAATGCCCCTCTCAAGAGACGTGGAGGTCCCAGTAGCTTAACAAGACGCTTTTAATGCCCCTTAGAAGAAACGTGGAGGTCCCAGTAGCTTAACAAGACGCTTTTAATGCCCCTCAGAAGACACGTGGAGGTCCCAGTAGCTTAACAAGATGCTTTTAATGCCCCTCGGAAAAGTGGTGGAGGTCCCAGTAGCTCAACAAGACGCTTTTAATGCCCCTCAGAAGAGAGGTGGAGGTCCCGGTAGCTTAACAAGATGCTTTTAGTGCCGCTCAGAAGAGACGTGGAGGTCCCAGTAGCTTAACAAGACGCTTTTAATGCCCCTCAGAAGAGACGTGGAGGTCCCAGTAGCTTAACAAGACGCTTTTAATGCCCCTCTCAAGAGACGTGGAGGTCCCAGTAGCTTAACAAGACGCTTTTAATGCCCCTCAGAAGAGACGTGGAGGTCCCAGTAGCTTAACAAGACGCTTTTAATGCCCCTCAGAAGAAACGTGGAGGTCCCAGTAGCTTAACAAGACTCTTTTAATGACTCTCGGAAAAGTGATGGAGGTCCCAGTAGCTTAACAAGACGCTTTTAATGCCCCTCGGAAAAGATGTGGAGGTCCCAGTAGCTTAATAAGATGCTTTTAATGCCCCTCAGAATAAACGTGGAGGTCCCAGTAGCTTAAAAAGAAGCTTTTAATGCCCATCAGAAGAGACGTGGAGGTCCCAGTAGCTTAACAAGATGCTTTTAATGCCCCTCAGAAGAGACGTGGAGGTCCCAGTAGCTTAACAAGATGCTTTTAATGCCCCTCGGAAATGTGGTGGAGGTCCCAGTAGCTTAACGAGACGCTTTTAATGCCCCTCAGAAGAGACGTGGAGGTTTCATTAGCTTAACAAGACGCTTTTAATGCCACTCAGAAGAGAAATGGAGGTCCCAGTAGCTTAACAAGACGCTTTAATGCCCCGCACAAAAGACGCAGAGGTCCCAGTTGCTTAACAAGACGCTTTAAATGCCCCTCAGAAGAGACGTGGAGGTCCCAGTAGCTTAATAAGATGCTTTTAATGCCCCTCAGAAGACACGTGGAGGTCCCAGTAGCTTAACAAGATGGTTTAATGCCCCTCAGAAGAGACGTGGAGGTCCCAGTAGCTTAACAAGACGCTTTAATGCCCCTCAGAAGAGACTTGGAGGTTCCAGTAGCTTAACAAGACGCTTTTAATGCCCTTCGGAAAAGTGGTGGAGGTCGCAGTAGCTTAACAAGACGCTTTTAATGCCCCTCAGAAGAGACGTGGAGGTCCCAGTAGCTTAACAAGATGATTTTAATGCACCTCGGAAAAGTGGTGGAGGTCCCAGTAGCTTAACAAGACGCTTTTAATGCCCCTCTGAAGAGACGTGGAGGTCCCAGTAGCTTAACAAGACGCTTTTAATGCCCCTCAGAAAAGTGGTGCAGGTCCCAATAGCTTAACAAGACGCTTTTAATGCCCCTCAGAAGAGAGGTGGAGGTCACGGTAGCTTAACAAGATGCTTTTAGTGCCCCTCAGAACAGACGTGGAGGTCCCAGTAGCTTAACAAGACGCTTTTAATGCCCATCAGAAGAGACGTGGAGGTCCCAGTAGCTTAACAAGATGCTTTTAATGCCTCTCAGAAGAAACGTGGAGGTCCCAGTAGCTTAAAAAGACACATTTAATGCCCCTCGAAAATGTGATGGAGGTCCCAGTAGCTTAACAAGTCGCTCTTAATGCCCCTCGGAATAGTGGTGGAGGTCCCAGTAGCTTAACAACACGCTTTTAATGCCCCTCAGAAGAGACGTGGAGGTTCCAGTAGCTTAACAAGACGCTTTTAATGCCCCTCGGAAAAGTGGTGGAGTTTCCAGTAGCTTTACAAGACGATTTTAATGCCCCTCAGAAGAGATATGGAGGTCCCAGTAGCTTAACAAGAATCTTTTAATGCCCCTCAGAAGAGACCTGGAGGTCCCAGTAGCTTAACAAGACGCTTTTAATGCCCCTCGGAAAAGTGGTGGAGGTCCCGGTAGCTTAACAAGATACTTTTAATGCCCCTCAGAAGAGAGGTGGAGATCACGGTAGCTTAACAAGATGCTTTTAGTGCCCCTCAGAAGAGACGTGGAGGTCCCAGTAGCTTAACAAGATGCTTATAATGCCCCTCAGAAGAGACGTGGAGGTCCCTGTAGCTTAACAAGACGCTTTTAATGCCTCTCAGAAGAAACGTGGAGGTCCCAGTAGCTTAACAAGACTCTTTTAATGCCCCTCGAAAAAGTGATGGAAGTCCCAGTAGCTTAACAAGTCGCTTTTAATGCCCCTCGGAATAGTGGTGGAGGTCCCAGTAGCTTAACAAGACGCTTTTAATGCCCCTCAGAAGAGAAGTGGAGGTCCCAGTACCTTAACAAGACGCTTTTAATGCCCCTCAGAAGAGACGTGGAGGTCCCAGTAGCTTAACAAGACGATTTTAATGCCCCTCACAAGAGACGTGGAGGTCCCAGTAGCTTAACAAGACGCTTTTAATGCCCCTCAGAAGAAACGTGGAGGTCCCAGTAGCTTAACAATACGCTTTTAATGCCCCTCAGAAGAGACGTGGAGGTCCCAGTAGCTTAACTAGACGCTTTTAATGCCCCTCAGAAGAGAGGTGGAGGTCACGGTAGCTTAACAAGATGCTTTTAGTGCCCCTCAGCAGAGACGTGGAGGTCCCAGTAGCTTAACAAGACGCTTTTAATGCCCCTCAGAAGAGACCTGGAGGTCCCAGTAGCTTAACAAGAATCTTTTAATGCCCCTCAGAAGAGACCTGGAGGTCCCAGTAGCTTAACAAGACGCTTTTAATGCCCCTCGGAAAAGTGGTGGAGGTCCCGGTAGCTTAACAAGATACTTTTAATGCCCCTCAGAAGAGAGGTGGAGATCACGGTAGCTTAACAAGATGCTTTTAGTGCCCCTCAGAAGAGACGTGGAGGTCCCAGTAGCTTAACAAGATGCTTTTAATGCCCCTCAGAAGAGACGTGGAGGTCCCTGTAGCTTAACAAGACGCTTTTAATGCCTCTCAGAAGAAACGTGGAGGTCCCAGTAGCTTAACAAGACTCTTTTAATGCCCCTCGAAAAAGTGATGGAAGTCCCAGTAGCTTAACAAGTCGCTTTTAATGCCCCTCGGAATAGTGGTGGAGGTCCCAGTAGCTTAACAAGACGCTTTTAATGCCCCTCAGAAGAGAAGTGGAGGTCCCAGTACCTTAACAAGACGCTTTTAATGCCCCTCAGAAGAGACGTGGAGGTCCCAGTAGCTTAACAAGACGATTTTAATGCCCCTCACAAGAGACGTGGAGGTCCCAGTAGCTTAACAAGACGCTTTTAATGCCCCTCAGAAGAAACGTGGAGGTCCCAGTAGCTTAACAATACGCTTTTAATGCCCCTCAGAAGAGACGTGGAGGTCCCAGTAGCTTAACTAGACGCTTTTAATGCCCCTCAGAAGAGAGGTGGAGGTCACGGTAGCTTAACAAGATGCTTTTAGTGCCCCTCAGCAGAGACGTGGAGGTCCCAGTAGCTTAACAAGACGCTTTTAATGCCCCTCAGAAGAGACATGGAGGTCCCAGTAGCTTAACAAGACGCTTTTAATGCCCCTCAGAAGAGAGGTGGAGGTCACGGTAGCTTAACAAGATGCTTTTAGTGCCCCTCAGAAGAGACGTGGAGGTCCCAGTAGCTTAACAAGATGCTTTTAATGCCCCTCAGAAGAGACGTGGAGGTCCCTGTAGCTTAACAAGATGCTTTTAATGCCTCTCAGAAGAAACGTTGAGGTCCCAGTAGCTTAAAAAGACTCTTTTAATGCCCCTTGAAAAAGTGATGGAGGTCCAAGTAGCTTAACAAGTCGCTTTTAATGCCCCTCGTAATAGTGGTGGAGGTCCCAGTAGCTTAACAAGACCCTTTTAATGCCCCTCAGAAGAGACGTGGAGGTCCAAGTTGCTTAACAAGACGCTTTTAATGCCCCTCGGAAAAGTGGTGGAGGTCCCAGTAGCTTAACAAGACGCTTTTAATGCCCCTCAGAAGAGACGTGGAGGTCCCAGTGGCTTAACAAGATGCTCTTAATGCCCCTCAGAAGAGATGTGGATGTCCCAGTAGCTGAACAAGACGCTTTTAATGCCCCTCAGAAAAGATGTGGAGGTCCCAGTAGCTTAACAAGACGCTTTCAATGCCCCTCAGAAGAGACATGCAGGTCCCAGTAGCTTAACAATATGTTTTTAATGCCCCTCAGAAAAGTTGTGGAGGTCCCAGTGGCTTAACAAGACGCTTTTAATGCCCCTCAGAAGAGATGTGGAGGTCCCAGTAGCCTAACATGACGCTTTTAATGCCACTCAGAAGAGACGTGGAGGTTCCAGTAGCTTAACAAGACGCTTTTAATGGCCCTCGGAAGTGTGGTGGAGGTCCCAGTAGCTTAACAAGAAACTTTAAATGCCCCTCAGAAGAGACATGGAGGTCCCAGTAGCTTAATAAGATGCTTGTAATGCCCCTCAGAAGAGACGTGGAGGTCCCAGTAGCTTAACAAGACGATTTTAATGCCCCTCAGAAGAGACGTGGAGGTCCCAGTAGCTTAACAAGACTCTTTTAATGCACCTCGGAAAAGTGGTGGAGGTTCCAGTAGCTTAACAAGACGCTTTTAATGCCCCTCCGAAGAGACGTGGAGGTCTCAGTAGCTTAACAAGATGTTTTTAATGCCGCTCAGAAGAGACGTGGAGGTCCCAGTAGCTTAACAAGACGCTTTTAATGCCTCTCGGAAATGTGGTGGAGGACCCAGTAGCTTAACAAGGCGCTTTTAATGCCCCTCAGAAGAGACGTGGAGGTTCCATTAGCTTAACAAGACGCTTTTAATGCCACTCAGAAGAGACGTGGAGGTCCCAGTAGCTTAACAAGACGCTTTAATGCCCCGCAGAAAAGACGTAGAGGTCCCAGTAGCTTAACAAGACGCTTTTAATGCCCCTCGGAAAAGTGGTGGAGGTTCCAGTAGCTTAACAAGACGCTTTTAATGCCCCTCAGAAGAGACGTGGAGGTCCCAGTAGCTTAACAAGACGCTTTTAATGCCCCTCTCAAGAGACGTGGAGGTCCCAGTAGCTTAACAAGACGCTTTTAATGCCCCTCGGAAAAGTGGTGGAGGTCCCAGTAGCTTAACAAGACGCTTTTAATGCCCCTCAGAAGAGAGGTGGAGGTCCTGGTAGCTTAACAAGATGCTTTTAGTGTCCCTCAGAAGAGACGTGGAGGTCCCAGTAGCTTAACAAGACCCTTTTAATGCCCCTCAGAAGAGACGTGGAGGTCCCAGTAGCTTAACAAGACGCTTTTAATGCCCCTCAGAAGAAACGTTGAGGTCCCAGTAGCTTAACAAGACTCTTTTAATGACCCTCGGAAAAGTGATGGAGGTCCCAGTAGCTTAACAAGACGCTTTTAATGCCCCTCAGAAGAGACGTGGAGGTCCCAGTAGATTAACAAGATGATTTTAATGCCCCTCGGAAAAGTGGTGGAGGTCCCTGTAGCTTAACAAGAAGCTTTTAATGCCCCTCAGAAGAGACGTGGAGGTCCCAGTAGCTTAACAAGACGCTTTTAATGCCCCTCAGAAAAGTGGTGGAGATCCCAGTAGCTTAACAAGACGCTTTTAATGCCCCTCAGAAGAGAGGTGGAGGTCACGGTAGCTTAACAAGATGCTTTTAGTGCCCCTCAGAAGAGACGTGGAGGTCCCAGTAGCTTAACAAGACGCTTTTAATGCCCCTCAGAAGAGACGTGGAGGTCCCAGTAGCTTAACAAGATGCTTTTAATGCCTCTCAGAAGAAACGTGGAGGTCCCAGTAGCTTAAAAAGACTCTTTTAATGCCCCTCGAAAAAGTGATGGAGGTCCCAGTAGCTTAACAAGTCGCTTTTAATGCCCCTCGGAATAGTGGTGGAGGTTCCATTAGCTTAACAAGACGCTTTTATTGCCCCTCACAAGAGACGTGGAGGTCCCAGTAGCTTAACAAGACGATTTTAATGCCCCTCGGAAAAGTGGTGGAGGTTCCAGTAGCTTAACAAGACGCTTTTAATGCCCCTCAGAAGAGACGTGGAGGTCCCAGTAGCTTAAGAAGACGCTTTTAATGCCCCTCAGAAAAGTGGTGGAGGTCCCAGTAGCTTAACAAGACGCTTTTAATGCCCCTCAGAAGAGAGGTGGAGGTCCCGGTAGCTTAACAAGATGCTTTTAGTGTCCCTCAGAAGAGACGTGGAGGTCCCAGTAGCTTAACAAGACGCTTTTAATGCCCCTCAGAAGAGACGTGGAGGTCCCAGTAGCTTAACAAGACGCTTTTAATGCCCCTCGGAAAAGTGGTGGAGGTTCCAGTAGCTTAACAAGACGCTTTTAATGCCCCTCAGAAGAGACGTGGAGGTCCCAGTAGCTTAACAAGACGCTTTTAATGCCCCTCAGAAAAGTGGTGGAGGACCCAGTAGCTTAACAAGACGCTTTTAATGCCCCTCAGAAGAGAGGTGGAGGTCCCGGTAGCTTAACAAGATGCTTTTAGTGTCCCTCAGAAGAGACGTGGAGGTCCCAGTAGCTTAACAAGACGCTTTTAATGCCCCTCAGAAGAGACGTGGAGGTCCCAGTAGCTTAACAAGACGCTTTTAATGCCCCTCAGAAGAAACGAGGAGGTCCCAGTAGCTTAACAAGACTCTTTTAATGACCCTCGGAAAAGTGATGAAGGTCCCAGTAGCTTAACAAGACGCTTTTAATGCCCCTCAGAAGAGACGTGGAGGTCCCAGTAGCTTAACAAGATGATTTTAATGCCCCTCGGAAAAGTGGTGGAGGTCCCTGTAGCTTAACAAGAAGCTTTTAATGCCCCTCAGAAGAGACGTGGAGGTCCCAGTAGCTTAACAAGACTCTTTTAATGCACCTCGGAAAAGTGGTGGAGGTTCCAGTAGCTTAACAAGACGCTTTTAATGCCCCTCCGAAGAGACGTGGAGGTCTCAGTAGCTTAACAAGACGTTTTTAATGCCGCTCAGAAGAGACGTGGAGGTCCCAGTAGCTTAACAAGACGCTTTTAATGCCTCTCGGAAATGTGGTGGAGGACCCAGTAGCTTAACAAGGCGCTTTTAATGCCCCTCAGAAGAGACGTGGAGGTTCCATTAGCTTAACAAGACGCTTTTAATGCCACTCAGAAGAGACGTGGAGGTCCCAGTAGCTTAACAAGACGCTTTAATGCCCCGCAGAAAAGACGTAGAGGTCCCAGTAGCTTAACAAGACGCTTTTAATGCCCCTCGGAAAAGTGGTGGAGGTTCCAGTAGCTTAACAAGACGCTTTTAATGCCCCTCAGAAGAGACGTGGAGGTCCTGGTAGCTTAACAAGACTCTTTTAATGCCCCTCAGAAGAAACGTGGAGGTCCCAGTAGCTTAACAAGATGCTTTTAATGCCCCTCAGAAGAGACGTGGAGGTCCCAGTAGCTTAACAAGACGCTTTTAATGCCCCTCGGAAAAGTGGTGGAGGTCCCAGTAGCTTAACAAGACGCTTTTAATGCCCCTCAGAAGAGAGGTGGAGGTCCTGGTAGCTTAACAAGATGCTTTTAGTGTCCCTCAGAAGAGACGTGGAGGTCCCAGTAGCTTAACAAGACCCTTTTAATGCCCCTCAGAAGAGACGTGGAGGTCCCAGTAGCTTAACAAGACGCTTTTAATGCCCCTCAGAAGAAACGTTGAGGTCCCAGTAGCTTAACAAGACTCTTTTAATGACCCTCGGAAAAGTGATGGAGGTCCCAGTAGCTTAACAAGACGCTTTTAATGCCCCTCAGAAGAGACGTGGAGGTCCCAGTAGATTAACAAGATGATTTTAATGCCCCTCGGAAAAGTGGTGGAGGTCCCTGTAGCTTAACAAGAAGCTTTTAATGCCCCTCAGAAGAGACGTGGAGGTCCCAGTAGCTTAACAAGACGCTTTTAATGCCCCTCAGAAAAGTGGTGGAGGTCCCAGTAGCTTAACAAGACGCTTTTAATGCCCCTCAGAAGAGAGGTGGAGGTCACGGTAGCTTAACAAGATGCTTTTAGTGCCCCTCAGAAGAGACGTGGAGGTCCCAGTAGCTTAACAAGACGCTTTTAATGCCCCTCAGAAGAGACGTGGAGGTCCCAGTAGCTTAACAAGATGCTTTTAATGCCTCTCAGAAGAAACGTGGAGGTCCCAGTAGCTTAAAAGACTCTTTTAATGCCCCTCGAAAAAGTGATGGAGGTCCCAGTAGCTTAACAAGTCGCTTTTAATGCCCCTCAGAATAGTGGTGGAGGTTCCATTAGCTTAACAAGACGCTTTTATTGCCCCTCACAAGAGACGTGGAGGTCCCAGTAGCTTAACAAGACGATTTTAATGCCCCTCGGAAAAGTGGTGGAGGTTCCAGTAGCTTAACAAGACGCTTTTAATGCCCCTCAGAAGAGACGTGGAGGTCCCAGTAGCTTAACAAGACGCTTTTAATGCCCCTCAGAAAAGTGGTGGAGGTCCCAGTAGCTTAACAAGACGCTTTTAATGCCCCTCAGAAGAGAGGTGGAGGTCCCGGTAGCTTAACAAGATGCTTTTAGTGTCCCTCAGAAGAGACGTGGAGGTCCCAGTAGCTTAACAAGACGCTTTTAATGCCCCTCAGAAGAGACGTGGAGGTCCCAGTAGCTTAACAAGACGCTTTTAATGCCCCTCGGAAAAGTGGTGGAGGTTCCAGTAGCTTAACAAGACGCTTTTAATGCCCCTCAGAAGAGACGTGGAGGTCCCAGTAGCTTAACAAGACGCTTTTAATGCCCCTCAGAAAAGTGGTGGAGGACCCAGTAGCTTAACAAGACGCTTTTAATGCCCCTCAGAAGAGAGGTGGAGGTCCCGGTAGCTTAACAAGATGCTTTTAGTGTCCCTCAGAAGAGACGTGGAGGTCCCAGTAGCTTAACAAGACGCTTTTAATGCCCCTCAGAAGAGACGTGGAGGTCCCAGTAGCTTAACAAGACGCTTTTAATGCCCCTCAGAAGAAACGTGGAGGTCCCAGTAGCTTAACAAGACTCTTTTAATGACCCTCGGAAAAGTGATGAAGGTCCCAGTAGCTTAACAAGACGCTTTTAATGCCCCTCAGAAGAGACGTGGAGGTCCCAGTAGCTTAACAAGATGATTTTAATGCCCCTCGGAAAAGTGGTGGAGGTCCCTGTAGCTTAACAAGAAGCTTTTAATGCCCCTCAGAAGAGACGTGGAGGTCCCAGTAGCTTAACAAGACGCTTTTAATGCCCCTCAGAAAAGTGGTGGAGGTCCCAGTAGCTTAACAAGACGCTTTTAATGCACCTCAGAAGAGAGGTGGAGGTTACGGTAGCTTAACAAGATGCTTTTAGTGCCCCTCAGAAGAGACGTGGAGGTCCCAGTAGCTTAACAAGACGCTTTTAATGCCCCTCAGAAGAGACGTGGAGGTCCCAGTAGCTTAACAAGACGCTTTTAATGCCCCTCGGAAAAGTGGTGGAGGTCCCAGTAGCTTAACAAGACGCTTTTAATGCCCATCAGAAGAGAGGTGGAGGTCCCGGTAGCTTAACAAGATGCTTTTAGTGTCCCTCAGAAGAGACGTGGAGGTCCCAGTAGCTTAACAAGACGCTTTTAATGCCCCTCAGAAGAGACGTGGAGGTCCCAGTAGCTTAACAAGACGCTTTTAATGCCCCTCAGAAGAAACGTGGAGGTCCCAGTAGCTTAACAAGACTCTTTTAATGACCCTCGGAAAAGTGATGGAGGTCCCAGTAGCTTAACAAGACGCTTTTAATGCCCCTCAGAAGAGACGTGGAGGTCCCAGTAGCTTAACAAGATGATTTTAATGCCCCTCGGAAAAGTGGTGGAGGTCCCTGTAGCTTAACAAGAAGCTTTTAATGCCCCTCAGAAGAGACGTGGAGGTCCCAGTAGCTTAACAAGACGCTTTTAATGCCCCTCAGAAAAGTGGTGGAGGTCCCAGTAGCTTAACAATACGCTTTAAATGCCCCTCAGAAGAGAGGTGGAGGTCACGGTAGCTTAACAAGATGCTTTTAATGCCCCTCAGAAGAGACGTGGAGGTCCCAGTGGCTTAACAAGATGCTCTTAATGCCCCTCAGAAGAGATGTGGATGTCCCAGTAGCTGAACAAGACGCTCTTAATGCCCCTCAGAAAAGATGTGGAGGTCCCAGTAGCTTAACAAGACACTTTTAATGCCCCTCAGAAGAGACGTGGAGGTTCCATTAGCTTAACAAGACGCTTTTAATGCCACTCAGAAGAGAAGTGGAGGTCCCAGTAGCTTAACAAGACGCTTTAATGCCCCGCAGAAAAGACGTAGAGGTCCCAGTAGCTTAACAATACGCTTTTAATGCCCTCCGGAAAAGTGGTGGAGGTCCCAGTAGCTCAACAAGACGCTTTTAATGCCCCTCAGAAGAGACGTGGAGGTCCCAGTAGCTTAACAAGACGCTTTTAATGCCCCTCGGAAAAGTGGTGGAGGTTCCAGTAGCTTAACAAGATGATTTTAATGCCCCTCGGAAAAGTGATGGAGGTCCCAGTAGCTTAACAAGACGCTTTTAATGCCCCTCGGAAAAGACGTGGAGGTCCCAGTAGCTTAATAAGACGCTTTTAATGCCCCTCAGAAGAAACGTGGAGGTCCCAGAAGCTTAAAAATAAGCTTTTAATGCCCCTCAGAAGAGACGTGGAGGTCCCAGTAGCTTAACAAGACGCTTTTAATGCCCCTCGGAAAAGTGGTGGAGGTCCCAGTAGCTTAACAAGACGCTTTTAATGCCCCTCAGAAGAGACGTGGAGGTCCCAGTGGCTTAACAAGATGCTCTTAATGCCCCTCAGAAGAGATGTGGATGTCCCAGTAGCTGAACAAGACGCTTTTAATGCCCCTCAGAAAAGATGTTGAGGTCCCAGTAGCTTAACAAGACGCTTTTAATCCCCCTCAGAAGAGACGTGGAGGTTCCATTAGCTTAACAAGACGCTTTTAATGCCCCTCAGAAGAGACGTGGAGGTCCCAGTAGCTTAACAAGACGCTTTTAATGCCCCTCAGAAGAGACGTGGAGGTCCCAGTAGCTTAACAAGACGCTTTTAATGCCCCTCGGAAAAGTGGTGGAGGTCCCAGTAGCTTAACAAGACGCTTTTAATGCCCATCAGAAGAGAGGTGGAGGTCCCGGTAGCTTAACAAGATGCTTTTAGTGTCCCTCAGAAGAGACGTGGAGGTCCCAGTAGCTTAACAAGACGCTTTTAATGCCCCTCAGAAGAGACGTGGAGGTCCCAGTAGCTTAACAAGACGCTTTTAATGCCCCTCAGAAGAAACGTGGAGGTCCCAGTAGCTTAACAAGACTCTTTTAATGACCCTCGGAAAAGTGATGGAGGTCCCAGTAGCTTAACAAGACGCTTTTAATGCCCCTAAGAAGAGACGTGGAGGTCCCAGTAGCTTAACAAGATGATTTTAATGCCTCTCGGAAAAGTGGTGGAGGTCCCTGTAGCTTAACAAGAAGCTTTTAATGCCCCTCAGAAGAGACGTGGAGGTCCCAGTAGCTTAACAAGACGCTTTTAAAGCCCCTCAGAAAAGTGGTGGAGGTCCCAGTAGCTTAACAATACGCTTTTAATGCCCCTCAGAAGAGAGGTGGAGGTCACGGTAGCTTAACAAGATGCTTTTAATGCCCCTCAGAAGAGACGTGGAGGTCCCAGTGGCTTAACAAGATGCTCTTAGTGCCCCTCAGAAGAGATGTGGATGTCCCAGTAGCTGAACAAGACGCTCTTAATGCCCCTCAGAAAAGATGTGGAGGTCCCAGTAGCTTAACAAGACGCTTTTAATGCCCCTCAGAAGAGATGTGGAGGTTCCATTAGCTTAACAAGACGCTTTTAATGCCCCTCAGAAGAGACGTGGAGGTCCCAGTAGCTTAACAAGACGCTTTTAATGCCCCTCTCAAGAGACGTGGAGGTCCCAGTAGCTTAACAAGACGCTTTTAATGCCCCTTAGAAGAAACGTGGAGGTCCCAGTAGCTTAACAAGACGCTTTTAATGCCCCTCAGAAGACACGTGGAGGTCCCAGTAGCTTAACAAGATGCTTTTAATGCCCCTCGGAAAAGTGGTGGAGGTCCCAGTAGCTCAACAAGACGCTTTTAATGCCCCTCAGAAGAGAGGTGGAGGTCCCGGTAGCTTAACAAGATGCTTTTAGTGCCGCTCAGAAGAGACGTGGAGGTCCCAGTAGCTTAACAAGACGCTTTTAATGCCCCTCAGAAGAGACGTGGAGGTCCCAGTAGCTTAACAAGACGCTTTTAATGCCCCTCTCAAGAGACGTGGAGGTCCCAGTAGCTTAACAAGACGCTTTTAATGCCCCTCAGAAGAGACGTGGAGGTCCCAGTAGCTTAACAAGACGCTTTTAATGCCCCTCAGAAGAAACGTGGAGGTCCCAGTAGCTTAACAAGACTCTTTTAATGACTCTCGGAAAAGTGATGGAGGTCCCAGTAGCTTAACAAGACGCTTTTAATGCCCCTCGGAAAAGATGTGGAGGTCCCAGTAGCTTAATAAGATGCTTTTAATGCCCCTCAGAATAAACGTGGAGGTCCCAGTAGCTTAAAAAGAAGCTTTTAATGCCCATCAGAAGAGACGTGGAGGTCCCAGTAGCTTAACAAGATGCTTTTAATGCCCCTCAGAAGAGACGTGGAGGTCCCAGTAGCTTAACAAGATGCTTTTAATGCCCCTCGGAAATGTGGTGGAGGTCCCAGTAGCTTAACGAGACGCTTTTAATGCCCCTCAGAAGAGACGTGGAGGTTTCATTAGCTTAACAAGACGCTTTTAATGCCACTCAGAAGAGAAATGGAGGTCCCAGTAGCTTAACAAGACGCTTTAATGCCCCGCACAAAAGACGCAGAGGTCCCAGTTGCTTAACAAGACGCTTTAAATGCCCCTCAGAAGAGACGTGGAGGTCCCAGTAGCTTAATAAGATGCTTTTAATGCCCCTCAGAAGACACGTGGAGGTCCCAGTAGCTTAACAAGATGGTTTAATGCCCCTCAGAAGAGACGTGGAGGTCCCAGTAGCTTAACAAGACGCTTTAATGCCCCTCAGAAGAGACTTGGAGGTTCCAGTAGCTTAACAAGACGCTTTTAATGCCCTTCGGAAAAGTGGTGGAGGTCGCAGTAGCTTAACAAGACGCTTTTAATGCCCCTCAGAAGAGACGTGGAGGTCCCAGTAGCTTAACAAGATGATTTTAATGCCCCTCGGAAAAGTGGTGGAGGTCCCAGTAGCTTAACAAGACGCTTTTAATGCCCCTCTGAAGAGACGTGGAGGTCCCAGTAGCTTAACAAGACGCTTTTAATGCCCCTCAGAAAAGTGGTGCAGGTCCCAATAGCTTAACAAGACGCTTTTAATGCCCCTCAGAAGAGAGGTGGAGGTCACGGTAGCTTAACAAGATGCTTTTAGTGCCCCTCAGAACAGACGTGGAGGTCCCAGTAGCTTAACAAGACGCTTTTAATGCCCATCAGAAGAGACGTGGAGGTCCCAGTAGCTTAACAAGATGCTTTTAATGCCTCTCAGAAGAAACGTGGAGGTCCCAGTAGCTTAAAAAGACACATTTAATGCCCCTCGAAAATGTGATGGAGGTCCCAGTAGCTTAACAAGTCGCTTTTAATGCCCCTCGGAATAGTGGTGGAGGTCCCAGTAGCTTAACAACACGCTTTTAATGCCCCTCAGAAGAGACGTGGAGGTTCCAGTAGCTTAACAAGACGCTTTTAATGCCCCTCGGAAAAGTGGTGGAGTTTCCAGTAGCTTTACAAGACGATTTTAATGCCCCTCACAAGAGACGTGGAGGTCCCAGTAGCTTAACAAGACGCTTTTAATGCCCCTCAGAAGAGATATGGAGGTCCCAGTAGCTTAACAAGAATCTTTTAATGCCCCTCAGAAGAGACCTGGAGGTCCCAGTAGCTTAACAAGACGCTTTTAATGCCCCTCGGAAAAGTGGTGGAGGTCCCGGTAGCTTAACAAGATACTTTTAATGCCCCTCAGAAGAGAGGTGGAGATCACGGTAGCTTAACAAGATGCTTTTAGTGCCCCTCAGAAGAGACGTGGAGGTCCCAGTAGCTTAACAAGATGCTTTTAATGCCCCTCAGAAGAGACGTGGAGGTCCCTGTAGCTTAACAAGACGCTTTTAATGCCTCTCAGAAGAAACGTGGAGGTCCCAGTAGCTTAACAAGACTCTTTTAATGCCCCTCATAAAAGTGATGGAAGTCCCAGTAGCTTAACAAGTCGCTTTTAATGCCCCTCGGAATAGTGGTGGAGGTCCCAGTAGCTTAACAAGACGCTTTTAATGCCCCTCAGAAGAGAAGTGGAGGTCCCAGTACCTTAACAAGACGCTTTTAATGCCCCTCAGAAGAGACGTGGAGGTCCCAGTAGCTTAACAAGACGATTTTAATGCCCCTCACAAGAGACGTGGAGGTCCCAGTAGCTTAACAAGACGCTTTTAATGCCCCTCAGAAGAAACGTGGAGGTCCCAGTAGCTTAACAATACGCTTTTAATGCCCCTCAGAAGAGACGTGGAGGTCCCAGTAGCTTAACTAGACGC
Organism: Phyllobates terribilis; assembly: GCF_046119375.1. Lineage (NCBI taxonomy): Eukaryota > Metazoa > Chordata > Amphibia > Anura > Dendrobatidae > Phyllobates > Phyllobates terribilis. Next base: position 12,374 of record NW_027368792.1, on the reverse strand, counting down.
TTTTAATGCCCCTCAGAAGAGAGGTGGAGGTCACGGTAGCTTAACAAGATGCTTTTAGTGCCCCTCAGCAGAGACGTGGAGGTCCCAGTAGCTTAACAAGACGCTTTTAATGCCCCTCAGAAGAGACCTGGAGGTCCCAGTAGCTTAACAAGAATCTTTTAATGCCCCTCAGAAGAGACCTGGAGGTCCCAGTAGCTTAACAAGACGCTTTTAATGCCCCTCGGAAAAGTGGTGGAGGTCCCGGTAGCTTAACAAGATACTTTTAATGCCCCTCAGAAGAGAGGTGGAGATCACGGTAGCTTAACAAGATGCTTTTAGTGCCCCTCAGAAGAGACGTGGAGGTCCCAGTAGCTTAACAAGATGCTTTTAATGCCCCTCAGAAGAGACGTGGAGGTCCCTGTAGCTTAACAAGACGCTTTTAATGCCTCTCAGAAGAAACGTGGAGGTCCCAGTAGCTTAACAAGACTCTTTTAATGCCCCTCGAAAAAGTGATGGAAGTCCCAGTAGCTTAACAAGTCGCTTTTAATGCCCCTCGGAATAGTGGTGGAGGTCCCAGTAGCTTAACAAGACGCTTTTAATGCCCCTCAGAAGAGAAGTGGAGGTCCCAGTACCTTAACAAGACGCTTTTAATGCCCCTCAGAAGAGACGTGGAGGTCCCAGTAGCTTAACAAGACGATTTTAATGCCCCTCACAAGAGACGTGGAGGTCCCAGTAGCTTAACAAGACGCTTTTAATGCCCCTCAGAAGAAACGTGGAGGTCCCAGTAGCTTAACAATACGCTTTTAATGCCCCTCAGAAGAGACGTGGAGGTCCCAGTAGCTTAACTAGACGCTTTTAATGCCCCTCAGAAGAGAGGTGGAGGTCACGGTAGCTTAACAAGATGCTTTTAGTGCCCCTCAGCAGAGACGTGGAGGTCCCAGTAGCTTAACAAGACGCTTTTAATGCCCCTCAGAAGAGACATGGAGGTCCCAGTAGCTTAACAAGACGCTTTTAATGCCCCTCAGAAGAGAGGTGGAGGTCACGGTAGCTTAACAAGATGCTTTTAGTGCCCCTCAGAAGAGACGTGGAGGTCCCAGTAGCTTAACAAGATGCTTTTAATGCCCCTCAGAAGAGACGTGGAGGTCCCTGTAGCTTAACAAGATGCTTTTAATGCCTCTCAGAAGAAACGTTGAGGTCCCAGTAGCTTAAAAAGACTCTTTTAATGCCCCTTGAAAAAGTGATGGAGGTCCAAGTAGCTTAACAAGTCGCTTTTAATGCCCCTCGTAATAGTGGTGGAGGTCCCAGTAGCTTAACAAGACCCTTTTAATGCCCCTCAGAAGAGACGTGGAGGTCCAAGTTGCTTAACAAGACGCTTTTAATGCCCCTCGGAAAAGTGGTGGAGGTCCCAGTAGCTTAACAAGACGCTTTTAATGCCCCTCAGAAGAGACGTGGAGGTCCCAGTGGCTTAACAAGATGCTCTTAATGCCCCTCAGAAGAGATGTGGATGTCCCAGTAGCTGAACAAGACGCTTTTAATGCCCCTCAGAAAAGATGTGGAGGTCCCAGTAGCTTAACAAGACGCTTTCAATGCCCCTCAGAAGAGACATGCAGGTCCCAGTAGCTTAACAATATGTTTTTAATGCCCCTCAGAAAAGTTGTGGAGGTCCCAGTGGCTTAACAAGACGCTTTTAATGCCCCTCAGAAGAGATGTGGAGGTCCCAGTAGCCTAACATGACGCTTTTAATGCCACTCAGAAGAGACGTGGAGGTTCCAGTAGCTTAACAAGACGCTTTTAATGGCCCTCGGAAGTGTGGTGGAGGTCCCAGTAGCTTAACAAGAAACTTTAAATGCCCCTCAGAAGAGACATGGAGGTCCCAGTAGCTTAATAAGATGCTTGTAATGCCCCTCAGAAGAGACGTGGAGGTCCCAGTAGCTTAACAAGACGATTTTAATGCCCCTCAGAAGAGACGTGGAGGTCCCAGTAGCTTAACAAGACTCTTTTAATGCACCTCGGAAAAGTGGTGGAGGTTCCAGTAGCTTAACAAGACGCTTTTAATGCCCCTCCGAAGAGACGTGGAGGTCTCAGTAGCTTAACAAGATGTTTTTAATGCCGCTCAGAAGAGACGTGGAGGTCCCAGTAGCTTAACAAGACGCTTTTAATGCCTCTCGGAAATGTGGTGGAGGACCCAGTAGCTTAACAAGGCGCTTTTAATGCCCCTCAGAAGAGACGTGGAGGTTCCATTAGCTTAACAAGACGCTTTTAATGCCACTCAGAAGAGACGTGGAGGTCCCAGTAGCTTAACAAGACGCTTTAATGCCCCGCAGAAAAGACGTAGAGGTCCCAGTAGCTTAACAAGACGCTTTTAATGCCCCTCGGAAAAGTGGTGGAGGTTCCAGTAGCTTAACAAGACGCTTTTAATGCCCCTCAGAAGAGACGTGGAGGTCCCAGTAGCTTAACAAGACGCTTTTAATGCCCCTCTCAAGAGACGTGGAGGTCCCAGTAGCTTAACAAGACGCTTTTAATGCCCCTCGGAAAAGTGGTGGAGGTCCCAGTAGCTTAACAAGACGCTTTTAATGCCCCTCAGAAGAGAGGTGGAGGTCCTGGTAGCTTAACAAGATGCTTTTAGTGTCCCTCAGAAGAGACGTGGAGGTCCCAGTAGCTTAACAAGACCCTTTTAATGCCCCTCAGAAGAGACGTGGAGGTCCCAGTAGCTTAACAAGACGCTTTTAATGCCCCTCAGAAGAAACGTTGAGGTCCCAGTAGCTTAACAAGACTCTTTTAATGACCCTCGGAAAAGTGATGGAGGTCCCAGTAGCTTAACAAGACGCTTTTAATGCCCCTCAGAAGAGACGTGGAGGTCCCAGTAGATTAACAAGATGATTTTAATGCCCCTCGGAAAAGTGGTGGAGGTCCCTGTAGCTTAACAAGAAGCTTTTAATGCCCCTCAGAAGAGACGTGGAGGTCCCAGTAGCTTAACAAGACGCTTTTAATGCCCCTCAGAAAAGTGGTGGAGATCCCAGTAGCTTAACAAGACGCTTTTAATGCCCCTCAGAAGAGAGGTGGAGGTCACGGTAGCTTAACAAGATGCTTTTAGTGCCCCTCAGAAGAGACGTGGAGGTCCCAGTAGCTTAACAAGACGCTTTTAATGCCCCTCAGAAGAGACGTGGAGGTCCCAGTAGCTTAACAAGATGCTTTTAATGCCTCTCAGAAGAAACGTGGAGGTCCCAGTAGCTTAAAAAGACTCTTTTAATGCCCCTCGAAAAAGTGATGGAGGTCCCAGTAGCTTAACAAGTCGCTTTTAATGCCCCTCGGAATAGTGGTGGAGGTTCCATTAGCTTAACAAGACGCTTTTATTGCCCCTCACAAGAGACGTGGAGGTCCCAGTAGCTTAACAAGACGATTTTAATGCCCCTCGGAAAAGTGGTGGAGGTTCCAGTAGCTTAACAAGACGCTTTTAATGCCCCTCAGAAGAGACGTGGAGGTCCCAGTAGCTTAACAAGACGCTTTTAATGCCCCTCAGAAAAGTGGTGGAGGTCCCAGTAGCTTAACAAGACGCTTTTAATGCCCCTCAGAAGAGAGGTGGAGGTCCCGGTAGCTTAACAAGATGCTTTTAGTGTCCCTCAGAAGAGACGTGGAGGTCCCAGTAGCTTAACAAGACGCTTTTAATGCCCCTCAGAAGAGACGTGGAGGTCCCAGTAGCTTAACAAGACGCTTTTAATGCCCCTCGGAAAAGTGGTGGAGGTTCCAGTAGCTTAACAAGACGCTTTTAATGCCCCTCAGAAGAGACGTGGAGGTCCCAGTAGCTTAACAAGACGCTTTTAATGCCCCTCAGAAAAGTGGTGGAGGACCCAGTAGCTTAACAAGACGCTTTTAATGCCCCTCAGAAGAGAGGTGGAGGTCCCGGTAGCTTAACAAGATGCTTTTAGTGTCCCTCAGAAGAGACGTGGAGGTCCCAGTAGCTTAACAAGACGCTTTTAATGCCCCTCAGAAGAGACGTGGAGGTCCCAGTAGCTTAACAAGACGCTTTTAATGCCCCTCAGAAGAAACGAGGAGGTCCCAGTAGCTTAACAAGACTCTTTTAATGACCCTCGGAAAAGTGATGAAGGTCCCAGTAGCTTAACAAGACGCTTTTAATGCCCCTCAGAAGAGACGTGGAGGTCCCAGTAGCTTAACAAGATGATTTTAATGCCCCTCGGAAAAGTGGTGGAGGTCCCTGTAGCTTAACAAGAAGCTTTTAATGCCCCTCAGAAGAGACGTGGAGGTCCCAGTAGCTTAACAAGACGCTTTTAATGCCCCTCAGAAAAGTGGTGGAGGTCCCAGTAGCTTAACAAGACGCTTTTAATGCACCTCAGAAGAGAGGTGGAGGTTACGGTAGCTTAACAAGATGCTTTTAGTGCCCCTCAGAAGAGACGTGGAGGTCCCAGTAGCTTAACAAGACGCTTTTAATGCCCCTCAGAAGAGACGTGGAGGTCCCAGTAGCTTAACAAGACGCTTTTAATGCCCCTCGGAAAAGTGGTGGAGGTCCCAGTAGCTTAACAAGACGCTTTTAATGCCCATCAGAAGAGAGGTGGAGGTCCCGGTAGCTTAACAAGATGCTTTTAGTGCCCCTCAGAAGAGACGTGGAGGTCCCAGTAGCTTAACAAGACGCTTTTAATGCCCCTCAGAAGAGACGTGGAGGTCCCAGTAGCTTAACAAGACGCTTTTAATGCCCCTCAGAAGAAACGTGGAGGTCCCAGTAGCTTAACAAGACTCTTTTAATGACCCTCGGAAAAGTGATGGAGGTCCCAGTAGCTTAACAAGACGCTTTTAATGCCCCTCAGAAGAGACGTGGAGGTCCCAGTAGCTTAACAAGATGATTTTAATGCCCCTCGGAAAAGTGGTGGAGGTCCCTGTAGCTTAACAAGAAGCTTTTAATGCCCCTCAGAAGAGACGTGGAGGTCCCAGTAGCTTAACAAGACGCTTTTAATGCCCCTCAGAAAAGTGGTGGAGGTCCCAGTAGCTTAACAATACGCTTTTAATGCCCCTCAGAAGAGAGGTGGAGGTCACGGTAGCTTAACAAGATGCTTTTAATGCCCCTCAGAAGAGACGTGGAGGTCCCAGTGGCTTAACAAGATGCTCTTAATGCCCCTCAGAAGAGATGTGGATGTCCCAGTAGCTGAACAAGACGCTCTTAATGCCCCTCAGAAAAGATGTGGAGGTCCCAGTAGCTTAACAAGACGCTTTTAATGCCCCTCAGAAGAGACGTGGAGGTTCCATTAGCTTAACAAGACGCTTTTAATGCCACTCAGAAGAGAAGTGGAGGTCCCAGTAGCTTAACAAGACGCTTTAATGCCCCGCAGAAAAGACGTAGAGGTCCCAGTAGCTTAACAATACGCTTTTAATGCCCTCCGGAAAAGTGGTGGAGGTCCCAGTAGCTTAACAAGACGCTTTTAATGCCCCTCAGAAGAGACGTGGAGGTCCCAGTAGCTTAACAAGACGCTTTTAATGCCCCTCGGAAAAGTGGTGGAGGTTCCAGTAGCTTAACAAGATGATTTTAATGCCCCTCGGAAAAGTGATGGAGGTCCCAGTAGCTTAACAAGACGCTTTTAATGCCCCTCGGAAAAGACGTGGAGGTCCCAGTAGCTTAATAAGACGCTTTTAATGCCCCTCAGAAGAAACGTGGAGGTCCCAGAAGCTTAAAAATAAGCTTTTAATGCCCCTCAGAAGAGACGTGGAGGTCCCAGTAGCTTAACAAGATGCTTTTAATGCCCCTCGGAAAAGTGGTGGAGGTCCCAGTAGCTTAACAAGACGCTTTTAATGCCCCTCAGAAGAGACGTGGAGGTCCCAGTGGCTTAACAAGATGCTCTTAATGCCCCTCAGAAGAGATGTGGATGTCCCAGTAGCTGAACAAGACGCTTTTAATGCCCCTCAGAAAAGATGTTGAGGTCCCAGTAGCTTAACAAGACGCTTTTAATCCCCCTCAGAAGAGACGTGGAGGTTCCATTAGCTTAACAAGACGCTTTTAATGCCCCTCAGAAGAGACGTGGAGGTCCCAGTAGCTTAACAAGACGCTTTTAATGCCCCTCAGAAGAGACGTGGAGGTCCCACTAGCTTAACAAGACGCTTTTAATGCCCCTCGGAAAAGTGGTGGAGGTCCCAGTAGCTTAACAAGACGCTTTTAATGCCCATCAGAAGAGAGGTGGAGGTCCCGGTAGCTTAACAAGATGCTTTTAGTGTCCCTCAGAAGAGACGTGGAGGTCCCAGTAGCTTAACAAGACGCTTTTAATGCCCCTCAGAAGAGACGTGGAGGTCCCAGTAGCTTAACAAGACGCTTTTAATGCCCCTCAGAAGAAACGTGGAGGTCCCAGTAGCTTAACAAGATGATTTTAATGCCTCTCGGAAAAGTGGTGGAGGTCCCTGTAGCTTAACAAGAAGCTTTTAATGCCCCTCAGAAGAGACGTGGAGGTCCCAGTAGCTTAACAAGATGCTTTTAAAGCCCCTCAGAAAAGTGGTGGAGGTCCCAGTAGCTTAACAATACGCTTTTAATGCCCCTCAGAAGAGAGGTGGAGGTCACGGTAGCTTAACAAGATGCTTTTAATGCCCCTCAGAAGAGACGTGGAGGTCCCAGTGGCTTAACAAGATGCTCTTAGTGCCCCTCAGAAGAGATGTGGATGTCCCAGTAGCTGAACAAGACGCTCTTAATGCCCCTCAGAAAAGATGTGGAGGTCCCAGTAGCTTAACAAGACGCTTTTAATGCCCCTCAGAAGAGACGTGGAGGTTCCATTAGCTTAACAAGACGCTTTTAATGCCACTCAGAAGAGAAGTGGAGGTCCCAGTAGCTTAACAAGACGCTTTAATGCCCCGCAGAAAAGACGTAGAGGTCCCAGTAGCTTAACAATACGCTTTTAATGCCCTCCGGAAAAGTGGTGGAGGTCCCAGTAGCTTAACAAGACGCTTTTAATGCCCCTCAGAAGAGACGTGGAGGTCCCAGTAGCTTAACAAGATGATTTTAATGCCCCTCGGAAAAGTGATGGAGGTCCCAGTAGCTTAACAAGACGCTTTTAATGACCCTCGGAAAAGATGTGGAGGTCCCAGTAGCTTAATAAGACGCTTTTAATGCCCCTCAGAAGAAACGTGGAGGTCCCAGAAGTTTAAAAATAAGCTTTTAATGCCCCTCAGAAGAGACGTGGAGGTCCCAGTAGCTTAACAAGACGCTTTTAATGCCCCTCGGAAAAGTGGTGGAGGTCCCAGTAGCTTAACAAGACGCTTTTAATGCCCCTCAGAAGAGACGTGGAGGTCCCAGTGGCTTAACAAGATGCTCTTAATGCCCCTCAGAAGAGATGTGGATGTTCCAGTAGCTGAACAAGACGCTTTTAATGCCCCTCAGAAAAGATGTTGAGGTCCCAGTAGCTTAACAAGACGCTTTTAATCCCCCTCAGAAGAGACGTGGAGGTTCCATTAGCTTAACAAGACGCTTTTAATGCCCCTCAGAAGAGACGTGGAGGTCCCAGTAGCTTAACAAGACGCTTTTAATGCCCCTCTCAAGAGACGTGGAGGTCCCAGTAGCTTAACAAGACGCTTTTAATGCCCCTTAGAAGAAACGTGGAGGTCCCAGTAGCTTAACAAGACGCTTTTAATGCCCCTCAGAAGAGACGTGGAGGTCCCAGTAGCTTAACAAGATGTTTTTAATGCCCCTCGGAAAAGTGGTGGAGGTCCCAGTAGCTCAACAAGACGCTTTTAATGCCCCTCAGAAGAGAGGTGGAGGTCCCGGTAGCTTAACAAGACGCTTTTAATGCCCCTCAGAAGAGACGTGGAGGTCCCAGTAGCTTAACAAGACGCTTTTAATGCCCCTCTCAAGAGACGTGGAGGTCCCAGTAGCTTAACAAGACGCTTTTAATGCCCCTCAGAAGAGACGTGGAGGTCCCAGTAGCTTAACAAGACGCTTTTAATGCCCCTCAGAAGAAACGTGGAGGTTCCAGTAGCTTAACAAGACTCTTTTAATGACTCTCGGAAAAGTGATGGAGGTCCCAGTAGCTTAACAAGACGCTTTTAATGCCCCTCGGAAAAGATGTGGAGGTCCCAGTAGCTTAATAAGATGCTTTTAATGCCCCTCAGAATAAACATGGAGGTCCCAGTAGCTTAAAAAGAAGCTTTTAATGCCCATCAGAAGAGACGTGGAGGTCCCAGTAGCTTAACAAGACGCTTTTAATGCCCCTCAGAAGAGACGTGGAGGTCCCAGTAGCTTAACAAGATGCTTTTAATGCCCCTCGGAAATGTGGTGGAGGTCCCAGTAGCTTAACAAGACGCTTTTAATGCCCCTCAGAAGAGACGTGGAGGTTTCATTAGCTTAACAAGACGCTTTTAATGCCACTCAGAAGAGACGTGGAGGTCCCAGTAGCTTAACAAGACGCTTTAATGCCCCGCACAAAAGACGCAGAGGTCCCAGTAGCTTAACAAGACGCTTTAAATGCCCCTCAAAAGAGACGTGGAGGTCCCAGTAGCTTAATAAGATGCTTTTAATGCCCCTCAGAAGACACGTGGAGGTCCCAGTAGCTTAACAAGATGGTTTAATGCCCCTCAGAAGAGACGTGGAGGTCCCAGTAGCTTAACAAGACGCTTTAATGCCCCTCAGAAGAGACTTGGAGGTTCCAGTAGCTTAACAAGACGCTTTTAATGCCCTTCGGAAAAGTGGTGGAGGTCGCAGTAGCTTAACAAGACGCTTTTAATGCCCCTCAGAAGAGACGTGGAGGTCCCAGTAGCTTAAGAAGATGATTTTAATGCCCCTCGGAAAAGTGGTGGAGGTCCCAGTAGCTTAACAAGACGCTTTTAATGCCCCTCTGAAGAGACGTGGAGGTCCCAGTAGCTTAACAAGACGCTTTTAATGCCCCTCAGAAAAGTGGTGCAGGTCCCAGTAGCTTAAGAAGACGCTTTTAATGCCCCTCAGAAGAGAGGTGGAGGTCACGGTAGCTTAACAAGATGCTTTTAGTGCCCCTCAGAACAGACGTGGAGGTCCCAGTAGCTTAACAAGACGCTTTTAATGCCCATCAGAAGAGACGTGGAGGTCCCAGTAGCTTAACAAGATGCTTTTAATGCCTCTCAGAAGAAACGTGGAGGTCCCAGTAGCTTAAAAAGACACTTTTAATGCCCCTCGAAAATGTGATGGAGGTCCCAGTAGCTTAACAAGTCGCTTTTAATGCCCCTCGGAATAGTGGTGGAGGTCCCAGTAGCTTAACAACACGCTTTTAATGCCCCTCAGAAGAGACGTGGAGGTCCCAGTAGCTTAACAAGACGCTTTTAATGCCCCTCGGAAAAGTGGTGGAGTTTCCAGTAGCTTTACAAGACGATTTTAATGCCCCTCACAAGAGACGTGGAGGTCCCAGTAGCTTAACAAGATGCTTTTAATGCCCCTCAGAAGAGATATGGAGGTCCCAGTAGCTTAACAAGAATCTTTTAATGCCCCTCAGAAGAGACCTGGAGGTCCCAGTAGCTTAACAAGACGCTTTTAATGCCCCTCGGAAAAGTGGTGGAGGTCCCGGTAGCTTAACAAGATACTTTTAATGCCCCTCAGAAGAGAGGTGGAGGTCACGGTAGCTTAACAAGATGCTTTTAGTGCCCCTCAGAAGAGACGTGGAGGTCCCAGTAGCTTAACAAGATGCTTTTAATGCCCCTCAGAAGAGACGTGGAGGTCCCTGTAGCTTAACAAGACGCTTTTAATGCCTCTCAGAAGAAACGTGGAGGTCCCAGTAGCTTAACAAGACTCTTTTAATGCCCCTCGAAAAAGTGATGGAAGTCCCAGTAGCTTAACAAGTCGCTTTTAATGCCCCTCGGAATAGTGGTGGAGGTCCCAGTAGCTTAACAAGACGCTTTTAATGCCCCTCAGAAGAGAAGTGGAGGTCCCAGTACCTTAACAAGACGCTTTTAATGCCCCTCAGAAGAGACGTGGAGGTCCCAGTAGCTTAACAAGACGATTTTAATGCCCCTCACAAGAGACGTGGAGGTCCCAGTAGCTTAAAAAGACGCTTTTAATGCCCCTCAGAAGAAACGTGGAGGTCCCAGTAGCTTAACAATACGCTTTTAATGCCCCTCAGAAGAGACGTGGAGGTCCCAGTAGCTTAACTAGACGCTTTTAATGCCCCTCAGAAGAGAGGTGGAGGTCACGGTAGCTTAACAAGATGCTTTTAGTGCCCCTCAGCAGAGACGTGGAGGTCCCAGTAGCTTAACAAGACGCTTTTAATGCCCCTCAGAAGAGACGTGGAGGTCCCAGTAGCTTAACAAGACGCTTTTAATGCCCCTCAGAAGAGAGGTGGAGGTCACGGTAGCTTAACAAGATGCTTTTAGTGCACCTCAGAAGAGACGTGGAGGTCCCAGTAGCTTAACAAGATGCTTTTAATGCCCCTCAGAAGAGACGTGGAGGTCCCTGTAGCTTAACAAGATGCTTTTAATGCCTCTCAGAAGAAACGTGGAGGTCCCAGTAGCTTAAAAAGACTCTTTTAATGCCCCTTGAAAAAGTGATGGAGGTCCCAGTAGCTTAACAAGTCGCTTTTAATGCCCCTCGTAATAGTGGTGGAGGTCCCAGTAGCTTAACAAGACGCTTTTAATGCCCCTCGGAAAAGTGGTGGAGGTCCCAGTAGCTTAACAAGACGCTTTTAATGCCCCTCAGAAGAGACGTGGAGGTCCCAGTGGCTTAACAAGATGCTCTTAATGCCCCTCAGAAGAGATGTGGATGTCCCAGTAGCTGAACAAGACGCTTTTAATGCCCCTCAGAAAAGATGTGGAGGTCCCAGTAGCTTAACAAGACGCTTTCAATGCCCCTCAGAAGAGACATGCAGGTCCCAGTAGCTTAACAATATGCTTTTAATGCCCCTCAGAAAAGTTGTGGAGGTCCCAGTGGCTTAACAAGACGCTTTTAATGCCCCTCAGAAGAGATGTGGAGGTCCCAGTAGCCTAACATGACGCTTTTAATGCCACTCAGAAGAGACGTGGAGGTTCCAGTAGCTTAACAAGACGCTTTTAATGGCCCTCGGAAGTGTGGTGGAGGTCCCAGTAGCTTAACAAGAAACTTTAAATGCCCCTCAGAAGAGACATGGAGGTCCCAGTAGCTTAATAAGATGCTTGTAATGCCCCTCAGAAGAGATGTGGAGGTCCCAGTAGCTTAACAAGACGATTTTAATGCCCCTCAGAAGAGACGTGGAGGTCTCAGTCGCTAAACAAGACGCTTTTAATGCCCCTCAGAAGAGACGTGGAGGTCCCAGTAGCTTAACAAGACTCTTTTAATGCACCTCGGAAAAGTGGTGGAGGTCCCAGTAGCTTAACAAGACGCTTTTAATGCCCCTCCGAAGAGACGTGGAGGTCTCAGTAGCTTAACAAGACGTTTTTAATGCCGCTCAGAAGACACGTGGAGGTCCCAGTAGCTTAACAAGACGCTTGTAATGCCTCTCGGAATTATGGTGGAGGACCCAGTAGCTTAACAAGGCGCTTTTAATGCCCCTCAGAAGAGACGTGGAGGTTCCATTAGCTTAACAAGACGCTTTTAATGCCACTCAGAAGAGACGTGGAGGTCCCAGTAGCTTAACAAGACGCTTTAATGCCCCGCAGAAAAGACGTAGAGGTCCCAGTAGCTTAACAAGACGCTTTTAATGCCCCTCGGAAAAGTGGTGGAGGTTCCAGTAGCTTAACAAGACGCTTTTAATGCCCCTCAGAAGAGACGTGGAGGTCCCAGTAGCTTAACAAGACGCTTTTAATGCCCCTCTCAAGAGACGTGGAGGTCCCAGTAGCTTAACAAGACTCTTTTAATGCCCCTCAGAAGAAACGTGGAGGTCCCAGTAGCTTAACAAGATGCTTTTAATGCCCCTCAGAAGAGACGTGGAGGTCCCAGTAGCTTAACAAGACGCTTTTAATGCCCCTCGGAAAAGTGGTGGAGGTCCCAGTAGCTTAACAAGACGCTTTTAATGCCCCTCAGAAGAGAGGTGGAGGTCCTGGTAGCTTAACAAGATGCTTTTAGTGTCCCTCAGAAGAGACGTGGAGGTCCCAGTAGCTTAACAAGACCCTTTTAATGCCCCTCAGAAGAGACGTGGAGGTCCCAGTAGCTTAACAAGACGCTTTTAATGCCCCTCAGAAGAAACGTTGAGGTCCCAGTAGCTTAACAAGACTCTTTTAATGACCCTCGGAAAAGTGATGGAGGTCCCAGTAGCTTAACAAGACGCTTTTAATGCCCCTCAGAAGAGACGTGGAGGTCCCAGTAGATTAACAAGATGATTTTAATGCCCCTCGGAAAAGTGGTGGAGGTCCCTGTAGCTTAACAAGAAGCTTTTAATGCCCCTCAGAAGAGACGTGGAGGTCCCAGTAGCTTAACAAGACGCTTTTAATGCCCCTCAGAAAAGTGGTGGAGGTCCCAGTAGCTTAACAAGACGCTTTTA
>NW_027368791.1:0-47156 GCF_046119375.1 Phyllobates terribilis | reverse complement strand
AAATTACTGTATGTGCATTTACAATATTCATTGATTTTTGCCATTGAAAAACGTCCAGAAATGATTGAAGCTACTGACTGAATGAAAGGAGCTGGCATCTCACTCTCTTTGAATCTTGTTTATCATGCTAAGAGGAGCAGGAAAAAGCAAAAAATTTCAGAATTGCACCTTGCAATGCGGAGAAATTACTGTTTGTGCATTTACAATATTCATTGATTTTTGCCATTGAAAAACGTCCAGAAATGATTGAAGCTACTGACTGAATGAAAGGAGCTGGCATCTCACTCTCTTTGAATCTTCTTTATCATGCTAAGAGGAGCAGGAAAAAGCAAAAAATTTCAGAATTGCACCTTGCAATGCGGAGAAATTACTGTTTGTGCATTTACAATATTCATTGATTTTTGCCATTGAAAAACATCATGTTATTCATATACCAGAAATGTTTGAAGCTACTGACTGAATGAAAGGAGCTGGCATCTCACTCTCTTTGAATCTTGTTTATCATGCTAAGAGGAGCAGGAAAAAGCAAAAAATTTCAGAATTGCACCTTGCAATGCGGAGAAATTACTGTTTGTGCATTTACAATATTCATTGATTTTTGCCATTGAAAAACGTCCAGAAATGATTGAAGCTACTGACTGAATGAAAGTAGCTGGCATCTCACTCTCTTTGAATCTTCTTTATCATGCTAAGAGGAGCAGGAAAAAGCAAAAAATTTCAGACTTGCACCTTGCAATGCGGAGAAATTACTGTTTGTGCATTTACAATATTCATTGATTTTTGCCATTGAAAAAACATCATGTTATTCATATACCAGAAATGTTTGAAGCTACTGACTGAATGAAAGGAGCTGGCATCTCACTCTCTTTGAATCTTCTTTATCATGCTAAGAGGAGCAGGAAAAAGCAAAAAATTTCAAAATTGCACCTTGCAATGCGGAGAAATTACTGTTTGTGCATTTACAATATTCATTGATTTTTGCCATTGAAAAACATCATGTTATTCATATACCAGAAATGTTTGAAGCTACTGACTGAATGAAAGGAGCTGGCATCTCACTCTCTTTGAATCTTCTTTATCATGCTAAGAGGAGCAGGAAAAAGCAAAAAATTTCAGAATTGCACCTTGCAATGTGGAGAAATTACTGTTTGTGCATTTACAATATTCATTGATTTTTACCATTGAAAAACGTCCAGAAATGATTGAAGCTACTGACTGAATGAAAGTAGCTGGCATCTCACTCTCTTTGAATCTTCTTTATCATGCTAAGAGGAGCAGGAAAAAGCAAAAAATTTCAGAATTGCACCTTGCAATGCGGAGAAATTACTGTTTGTGCATTTACAATATTCATTGATTTTTGCCATTGAAAAACATCATGTTATTCATATACCAGAAATGATTGAAGCTACTGACTGAATGAAAGGAGCTGGCATCTCACTCTCTTTGAATCTTCTTTATCATGCTAAGAGGAGCAGGAAAAAGTAAAAAATTTCAGAATTGCACCTTGCTATGCGGAGAAATTACTGTTTGTGCATTTATAATATTCAATGATTTTTGCCATTGAAAAACGTCCAGAAATGATTGAAGCTACTGACTGAACGAAAGGAGCTGGCATCTCACTCTCTTTGAATCTTCTTTATCATGCTAAGAGGAGCAGGAAAAAGCAAAAAATTTCAGAATTGCACCTTGCAATGCAGAGAAATTACTGTTTGTGCATTTACAATATTCATTGATTTTTGCCATTGAAAAACGTCCAGAAATGATTGAAGCTACTGACTGAATGAAAGGAGCTGGCATCTCACTCTCTTTGAATCTTCTTTATCATGCTAAGAGGAGCAGGAAAAAGCAAAAAATTTCAGAATTGCACCTTGCAATGCGGAGAAATTACTGTTTGTGCATTTACAATATTCATTGATTTTTGCCATTGAAAAACATCATGTTATTCATATACCAGAAATGTTTGAAGCTACTGACTGAATGAAAGGAGCTGGCATCTCACTCTCTTTGAATCTTCTTTATCATGCTAAGAGGAGCAGGAAAAAGCAAAAAATTTCAGAATTGCACCTTGCAATGTGGAGAAATTACTGTTTGTGCATTTACAATATTCATTGATTTTTACCATTGAAAAACGTCCAGAAATGATTGAAGCTACTGACTGAATGAAAGTAGCTGGCATCTCACTCTCTTTGAATCTTCTTTATCATGCTAAGAGGAGCAGGAAAAAGCAAAAAATTTCAGACTTGCACCTTGCAATGCGGAGAAATTACTGTTTGTGCATTTACAATATTCATTGATTTTTGCCATTGAAAAACGTCCAGAAATGATTGAAGGTACTGACTGAATGAAAGGAGCTGGCATCTCACTCTCTTTGAATCTTCTTTATCATGCTAAGAGGAGCAGGAAAAAGCAAAAAATTTCAGAATTGCACCTTGCAATGCGGAGAAATTACTGTTTGTGCATTTACAATATTCATTGATTTTTGCCACTGAAAAACGTCCAGAAATGATTGAAGCTACTGACTGAATGAAAGGAGCTGGCATCTCACTCTCTTTGAATCTTCTTTAACATGCTAAGAGGAGCAGGAAAAAGCAAAAAATTTCAGAATTGCACCTTGCAATGCGGAGAAATTACAGTTTGTGCATTTACAATATTCATTGATTTTTGCCATTGAAAAACATCCAGAAATGATTGAAGCTACTGACTGAATGAAAGGAGCTGGCATCTCACTCTCTTTGAATCTTCTTTATCATGCTAAGAGGAGCAGGAAAAAGCAAAAAATTTCAGAATTGCACCTTGCAATGCGGAGAAATTACTGTTTGTGCATTTACAATATTCATTGATTTTTGCCATTGAAAAACATCATGTTATTCATATACCAGAAATGTTTGAAGCTACTGACTGAATGAAAGGAGCTGGCATCTCACTCTCTTTGAATCTTCTTTATCATGCTAAGAGGAGCAGGAAAAAGCAAAAAATTTCAGAATTGCACCTTGCAATGTGGAGAAATTACTGTTTGTGCATTTACAATATTCATTGATTTTTACCATTGAAAAACGTCCAGAAATGATTGAAGCTACTGACTGAATGAAAGTAGCTGGCATCTCACTCTCTTTGAATCTTCTTTATCATGCTAAGAGGAGCAGGAAAAAGCAAAAAATTTCAGACTTGCACCTTGCAATGCGGAGAAATTACTGTTTGTGCATTTACAATATTCATTGATTTTTGCCATTGAAAAACATCATTTTATTCA
Source organism: Phyllobates terribilis (assembly GCF_046119375.1). Taxonomy (NCBI): domain Eukaryota; kingdom Metazoa; phylum Chordata; class Amphibia; order Anura; family Dendrobatidae; genus Phyllobates; species Phyllobates terribilis. Next base: position 43,906 of record NW_027368791.1, on the reverse strand, counting down.
TATACCAGAAATGTTTGAAGCTACGGACTGAATGAAAGGAGCTGGCATCTCACTCTCTTTGAATCTTCTTTATCATGCTAAGAGGAGCAGGAAAAAGCAAAAAATTTCAGAATTGCACCTTGCAATGCGGAGAAATTACTGTTTGTGCATTTACAATATTCATTGATTTTTGCCATTGAAAAACATCATGTTATTCATATACCAGAAATGTTTGAAGCTACTGACTGAATGAAAGGAGCTGGCATCTCACTCTCTTTGAATCTTCTTTATCATGCTAAGAGGAGCAGGAAAAAGCAAAAAATTTCAGAATTGCACCTTGCAATGCGGAGAAATTACTGTTTGTGCATTTACAATATTCATTGATTTTTGCCATTGAAAAACGTCCAGAAATGATTGAAGCTACTGACTGAATGAAAGGAGCTGGCATCTCACTCTCTTTGAATCTTCTTTATCATGCTAAGAGGAGCAGGAAAAATCAAAAAATTTCAGAATTGCACCTTGCAATGCGGAGAAATTACTGTTTGTGCATTTACAATATTCATTGATTTTTGCCATTGAAAAACATGTTATTCATATACCAGAAATGTTTGAAGCTACTGACTGAATGAAAGGAGCTGGCACCTCACTCTCTTTGAATCTTCTTTATCATGCTAAGAGGAGCGGGAAAAAGCAAAAAATTTCAGAATTGCACCTTGCAATGCGGAGAAATTACTGTTTGTGCATTTACAATATTCATTGATTTTTGCCATTGAAAAACGTCCAGAAATGATTGAAGGTACTGACTGAATGAAAGGAGCTGGCATCTCACTCTCTTTGAATCTTCTTTATCATGCTAAGAGGAGCAGGAAAAAGCAAAAAATTTCAGAATTGCACCTTGCAATGCGGAGAAATTACAGTTTGTGCATTTACAATATTCATTGATTTTTGCCATTGAAAAACATCCAGAAATGATTGAAGCTACTGACTGAATGAAAGGAGCTGGCATCTCACTCTCTTTGAATCTTCTTTATCATGCTAAGAGGAGCAGGAAAAAGCAAAAAATTTCAGAATTGCACCTTGCAATGCGGAGAAATTACTGTTTGTGCATTTACAATATTCATTGATTTTTGCCATTGAAAAACATCATGTTATTCATATACCAGAAATGTTTGAAGCTACTGACTGAATGAAAGGAGCTGGCATCTCACTCTCTTTGAATCTTCTTTATCATGCTAAGAGGAGCAGGAAAAAGCAAAAAATTTCAGAATTGCACCTTGCAATGTGGAGAAATTACTGTTTGTGCATTTACAATATTCATTGATTTTTACCATTGAAAAACGTCCAGAAATGATTGAAGCTACTGACTGAATGAAAGTAGCTGGCATCTCACTCTCTTTGAATCTTCTTTATCATGCTAAGAGGAGCAGGAAAAAGCAAAAAATTTCAGACTTGCACCTTGCAATGCGGAGAAATTACTGTTTGTGCATTTACAATATTCATTGATTTTTGCCATTGAAAAACATCATTTTATTCATATACCAGAAATGTTTGAAGCTACTGACTGAATGAAAGGAGCTGGCATCTCACTCTCTTTGAATCTTCTTTATCATGCTAAGAGGAGCAGGAAAAAGCAAAAAATTTCAGAATTGCACCTTGCAATGCGGAGAAATTACTGTTTGTGCATTTACAATATTCATTGATTTTTGCCATTGAAAAACATCATGTTATTCATATACCAGAAATGTTTGAAGCTACTGACTGAATGAAAGGAGCTGGCATCTCACTCTCTTTGAATCTTCTTTATCATGCTAAGAGGAGCAGGAAAAAGCAAAAAATTTCAGAATTGCACCTTGCAATGCGGAGAAATTACTGTTTGTGCATTTACAATATTCATTGATTTTTGCCATTGAAAAACGTCCAGAAATGATTGAAGCTACTGACTGAATGAAAGGAGCTGGCATCTCACTCTCTTTGAATCTTCTTTATCATGCTAAGAGGAGCAGGAAAAATCAAAAAATTTCAGAATTGCACCTTGCAATGCGGAGAAATTACTGTTTGTGCATTTACAATATTCATTGATTTTTGCCATTGAAAAACATGTTATTCATATACCAGAAATGTTTGAAGCTACTGACTGAATGAAAGGAGCTGGCACCTCACTCTCTTTGAATCTTCTTTATCATGCTAAGAGGAGCGGGAAAAAGCAAAAAATTTCAGAATTGCACCTTGCAATGCGGAGAAATTACTGTTTGTGCATTTACAATATTCATTGATTTTTGCCATTGAAAAACGTCCAGAAATGATTGAAGGTACTGACTGAATGAAAGGAGCTGGCATCTCACTCTCTTTGAATCTTCTTTATCATGCTAAGAGGAGCAGGAAAAAGCAAAAAATTTCAGAATTGCACCTTGCAATGCGGAGAAATTACTGTTTGTGCATTTACAATATTCATTGATTTTTGCCATTGAAAAACGTCCAGAAATGATTGAAGCTACTGACTGAATGAAAGGAGCTGGCATCTCACTCTCTTTGAATCTTCTTTATCATGCTAAGAGGAGCAGGAAAAAGCAAAAAATTTCAGAATTGCACCTTGCAATGCGGAGAAATTACAGTTTGTGCATTTACAATATTCATTGATTTTTGCCATTGAAAAACATCCAGAAATGATTGAAGCTACTGACTGAATGAAAGGAGCTGGCATCTCACTCTCTTTGAATGTTCTTTATCATGCTAAGAGGAGCAGGAAAAAGCAAAAAATTTCAGAATTGCACCTTGCAATGTGGAGAAATTACTGTTTGTGCATTTACAATATTCATTGATTTTTGCCATTGAAAAACATCATGTTATTCATATACCAGAAATGTTTGAAGCTACTGACTGAATGAAAGGAGCTGGCATCTCACTCTCTTTGAATCTTCTTTATCATGCTAAGAGGAGCAGGAAAAAGCAAAAAATTTCAGAATTGCACCTTGCAATGTGGAGAAATTACTGTTTGTGCATTTACAATATTCATTGATTTTTACCATTGAAAAACGTCCAGAAATGATTGAAGCTACTGACTGAATGAAAGTAGCTGGCATCTCACTCTCTTTGAATCTTCTTTATCATGCTAAGAGGAGCAGGAAAAAGCAAAAAATTTCAGACTTGCACCTTGCAATGCGGAGAAATTACTGTTTGTGCATTTACAATATTCATTGATTTTTGCCATTGAAAAACATTATGTTATTCATATACCAGAAATGTTTGAAGCTACTGACTGAATGAAAGTAGCTGGCATCTCACTCTCTTTGAATCTTCTTTATCATGCTAAGAGGAGCAGGAAAAACCAAAAAATTTCAGAATTGCACCTTGCAATGCGGAGAAATTACTGTTTGTGCATTTACAATATTCATTGATTTTTGCCATTGAAAAACGTCCAGAAATGATTGAAGCTACTGACTGAATGAAAGGAGCTGGCATCTCACTCTCTTTGAATCTTCTTTATCATGCTAAGAGGAGCAGGAAAAAGCAAAAAATTTCAGAATTGCACCTTGCAATGCGGAGAAATTACTGTTTGTGCATTTACAATATTCATTGATTTTTGCCATTGAAAAACATCATGTTATTCATATACCAGAAATGATTGAAGCTACTGACTGAATGAAAGGAGCTGGCATCTCACTCTCTTTGAATCTTCTTTATCATGCTAAGAGGAGCAGGAAAAAGTAAAAAATTTCAGAATTGCACCTTGCTATGCGGAGAAATTACTGTTTGTGCATTTATAATATTCAATGATTTTTGCCATTGAAAAACGTCCAGAAATGATTGAAGCTACTGACTGAACGAAAGGAGCTGGCATCTCACTCTCTTTGAATCTTCTTTATCATGCTAAGAGGAGCAGGAAAAAGCAAAAAATTTCAGAATTGCACCTTGCAATGCAGAGAAATTACTGTTTGTGCATTTACAATATTCATTGATTTTTGCCATTGAAAAACGTCCAGAAATGATTGAAGCTACTGACTGAATGAAAGGAGCTGGCATCTCACTCTCTTTGAATATTCTTTATCATGCTAAGAGGAGCAGGAAAAAGCAAAAAATTTCAGAATTGCACCTTGCAATGCGGAGAAATTACTGTTTGTGCATTTACAATATTCATTGATTTTTGCCATTGAAAAACATCATGTTATTCATATACCAGAAATGTTTGAAGCTACTGACTGAATGAAAGGAGCTGACATCTCACTCTCTTTGAATCTTCTTTATCATGCTAAGAGGAGCAGGAAAAAGCAAAAAATTTCAGAATTGCACCTTGCAATGCAGAGAAATTACTGTTTGTGCATTTACAATATTCATTGATTTTTGCCATTGAAAAACGTCCAGAAATGATTAAAGCTACTGACTGAATGAAAGGAGCTGGCATCTCACTCTCTTTGAATCTTCTTTATCATGCTAAGAGGAGCAGGAAAAAGCAAAAAATTTCAGAATTGCACCTTGCAATGCGGAGAAATTACTGTTTGTGCATTTACAATATTCATTGATTTTTGCCATTGAAAAACATCATGTTATTCATATACCAGAAATGTTTGAAGCTACTGACTGAATGAAAGGAGCTGGCATCTCACTCTCTTTGAATCTTCTTTATCATGCTAAGAGGAGCAGGAAAAAGCAAAAAATTTCAGAATTGCACCTTGCAATGTGGAGAAATTACTGTTTGTGCATTTACAATATTCATTGATTTTTACCATTGAAAAACGTCCAGAAATGATTGAAGCTACTGACTGAATGAAAGTAGCTGGCATCTCACTCTCTTTGAATCTTCTTTATCATGCTAAGAGGAGCAGGAAAAAGCAAAAAATTTCAGACTTGCACCTTGCAATGCGGAGAAATTACTGTTTGTGCATTTACAATATTCATTGATTTTTGCCATTGAAAAACGTCCAGAAATGATTGAAGGTACTGACTGAATGAAAGGAGCTGGCATCTCACTCTCTTTGAATCTTCTTTATCATGCTAAGAGGAGCAGGAAAAAGCAAAAAATTTCAGAATTGCACCTTGCAATGCGGAGAAATTACTGTTTGTGCATTTACAATATTCATTGATTTTTGCCACTGAAAAACGTCCAGAAATGATTGAAGCTACTGACTGAATGAAAGGAGCTGGCATCTCACTCTCTTTGAATCTTCTTTAACATGCTAAGAGGAGCAGGAAAAAGCAAAAAATTTCAGAATTGCACCTTGCAATGCGGAGAAATTACAGTTTGTGCATTTACAATATTCATTGATTTTTGCCATTGAAAAACATCCAGAAATGATTGAAGCTACTGACTGAATGAAAGGAGCTGGCATCTCACTCTCTTTGAATCTTCTTTATCATGCTAAGAGGAGCAGGAAAAAGCAAAAAATTTCAGAATTGCACCTTGCAATGCGGAGAAATTACTGTTTGTGCATTTACAATATTCATTGATTTTTGCCATTGAAAAACATCATGTTATTCATATACCAGAAATGTTTGAAGCTACTGACTGAATGAAAGGAGCTGGCATCTCACTCTCTTTGAATCTTCTTTATCATGCTAAGAGGAGCAGGAAAAAGCAAAAAATTTCAGAATTGCACCTTGCAATGTGGAGAAATTACTGTTTGTGCATTTACAATATTCATTGATTTTTACCATTGAAAAACGTCCAGAAATGATTGAAGCTACTGACTGAATGAAAGTAGCTGGCATCTCACTCTCTTTGAATCTTCTTTATCATGCTAAGAGGAGCAGGAAAAAGCAAAAAATTTCAGACTTGCACCTTGCAATGCGGAGAAATTACTGTTTGTGCATTTACAATATTCATTGATTTTTGCCATTGAAAAACATCATTTTATTCATATACCAGAAATGTTTGAAGCTACTGACTGAATGAAAGGAGCTGGCATCTCACTCTCTTTGAATCTTCTTTATCATGCTAAGAGGAGCAGGAAAAAGCAAAAAATTTCAGAATTGCACCTTGCAATGCGGAGAAATTACTGTTTGTGCATTTACAATATTCATTGATTTTTGCCATTGAAAAACATCATGTTATTCATATACCAGAAATGTTTGAAGCTACTGACTGAATGAAAGGAGCTGGCATCTCACTCTCTTTGAATCTTCTTTATCATGCTAAGAGGAGCAGGAAAAAGCAAAAAATTTCAGAATTGCACCTTGCAATGTGGAGAAATTACTGTTTGTGCATTTACAATATTCATTGATTTTTACCATTGAAAAACGTCCAGAAATGATTGAAGCTACTGACTGAATGAAAGTAGCTGGCATCTCACTCTCTTTGAATCTTCTTTATCATGCTAAGAGGAGCAGGAAAAAGCAAAAAATTTCAGACTTGCACCTTGCAATGCGGAGAAATTACTGTTTGTGCATTTACAATATTCATTGATTTTTGCCATTGAAAAACATCATTTTATTCATATACCAGAAATGTTTGAAGCTACTGACTGAATGAAAGGAGCTGGCATCTCACTCTCTTTGAATCTTCTTTATCATGCTAAGAGGAGCAGGAAAAAGCAAAAAATTTCAGAATTGCACCTTGCAATGCGGAGAAATTACTGTTTGTGCATTTACAATATTCATTGATTTTTGCCATTGAAAAACATCATGTTATTCATATACCAGAAATGTTTGAAGCTACTGACTGAATGAAAGGAGCTGGCATCTCACTCTCTTTGAATCTTCTTTATCATGCTAAGAGGAGCAGGAAAAAGCAAAAAATTTCAGAATTGCACCTTGCAATGCGGAGAAATTACTGTTTGTGCATTTACAATATTCATTGATTTTTGCCATTGAAAAACGTCCAGAAATGATTGAAGCTACTGACTGAATGAAAGGAGCTGGCATCTCACTCTCTTTGAATCTTCTTTATCATGCTAAGAGGAGCAGGAAAAATCAAAAAATTTCAGAATTGCACCTTGCAATGCGGAGAAATTACTGTTTGTGCATTTACAATATTCATTGATTTTTGCCATTGAAAAACATGTTATTCATATACCAGAAATGTTTGAAGCTACTGACTGAATGAAAGGAGCTGGCACCTCACTCTCTTTGAATCTTCTTTATCATGCTAAGAGGAGCGGGAAAAAGCAAAAAATTTCAGAATTGCACCTTGCAATGCGGAGAAATTACTGTTTGTGCATTTACAATATTCATTGATTTTTGCCATTGAAAAACGTCCAGAAATGATTGAAGGTACTGACTGAATGAAAGGAGCTGGCATCTCACTCTCTTTGAATCTTCTTTATCATGCTAAGAGGAGCAGGAAAAAGCAAAAAATTTCAGAATTGCACCTTGCAATGCGGAGAAATTACTGTTTGTGCATTTACAATATTCATTGATTTTTGCCATTGAAAAACGTCCAGAAATGATTGAAGCTACTGACTGAATGAAAGGAGCTGGCATCTCACTCTCTTTGAATCTTCTTTATCATGCTAAGAGGAGCAGGAAAAAGCAAAAAATTTCAGAATTGCACCTTGCAATGCGGAGAAATTACAGTTTGTGCATTTACAATATTCATTGATTTTTGCCATTGAAAAACATCCAGAAATGATTGAAGCTACTGACTGAATGAAAGGAGCTGGCATCTCACTCTCTTTGAATGTTCTTTATCATGCTAAGAGGAGCAGGAAAAAGCAAAAAATTTCAGAATTGCACCTTGCAATGTGGAGAAATTACTGTTTGTGCATTTACAATATTCATTGATTTTTGCCATTGAAAAACATCATGTTATTCATATACCAGAAATGTTTGAAGCTACTGACTGAATGAAAGGAGCTGGCATCTCACTCTCTTTGAATCTTCTTTATCATGCTAAGAGGAGCAGGAAAAAGCAAAAAATTTCAGAATTGCACCTTGCAATGTGGAGAAATTACTGTTTGTGCATTTACAATATTCATTGATTTTTACCATTGAAAAACGTCCAGAAATGATTGAAGCTACTGACTGAATGAAAGTAGCTGGCATCTCACTCTCTTTGAATCTTCTTTATCATGCTAAGAGGAGCAGGAAAAAGCAAAAAATTTCAGACTTGCACCTTGCAATGCGGAGAAATTACTGTTTGTGCATTTACAATATTCATTGATTTTTGCCATTGAAAAACAATATGTTATTCATATACCAGAAATGTTTGAAGCTACTGACTGAATGAAAGTAGCTGGCATCTCACTCTCTTTGAATCTTCTTTATCATGCTAAGAGGAGCAGGAAAAACCAAAAAATTTCAGAATTGCACCTTGCAATGCGGAGAAATTACTGTTTGTGCATTTACAATATTCATTGATTTTTGCCATTGAAAAACGTCCAGAAATGATTGAAGCTACTGACTGAATGAAAGGAGCTGGCATCTCACTCTCTTTGAATCTTCTTTATCATGCTAAGAGGAGCAGGAAAAAGCAAAAAATTTCAGAATTGCACCTTGCAATGCGGAGAAATTACTGTTTGTGCATTTACAATATTCATTGATTTTTGCCATTGAAAAACATCATGTTATTCATATACCAGAAATGATTGAAGCTACTGACTGAATGAAAGGAGCTGGCATCTCACTCTCTTTGAATCTTCTTTATCATGCTAAGAGGAGCAGGAAAAAGTAAAAAATTTCAGAATTGCACCTTGCTATGCGGAGAAATTACTGTTTGTGCATTTATAATATTCAATGATTTTTGCCATTGAAAAACGTCCAGAAATGATTGAAGCTACTGACTGAACGAAAGGAGCTGGCATCTCACTCTCTTTGAATCTTCATTATCATGCTAAGAGGAGCAGGAAAAAGCAAAAAATTTCAGAATTGCACCTTGCAATGCAGAGAAATTACTGTTTGTGCATTTACAATATTCATTGATTTTTGCCATTGAAAAACGTCCAGAAATGATTGAAGCTACTGACTGAATGAAAGGAGCTGGCATCTCACTCTCTTTGAATCTTCTTTATCATGCTAAGAGGAGCAGGAAAAAGCAAAAAATTTCAGAATTGCACCTTGCAATGCGGAGAAATTACTGTTTGTGCATTTACAATATTCATTGATTTTTGCCATTGAAAAACATCATGTTATTCATATACCAGAAATGTTTGAAGCTACTGACTGAATGAAAGGAGCTGGCATCTCACTCTCTTTGAATCTTCTTTATCATGCTAAGAGGAGCAGGAAAAAGCAAAAAATTTCAGAATTGCACCTTGCAATGTGGAGAAATTACTGTTTGTGCATTTACAATATTCATTGATTTTTACCATTGAAAAACGTCCAGAAATGATTGAAGCTACTGACTGAATGAAAGTAGCTGGCATCTCACTCTCTTTGAATCTTCTTTATCATGCTAAGAGGAGCAGGAAAAAGCAAAAAATTTCAGACTTGCACCTTGCAATGCGGAGAAATTACTGTTTGTGCATTTACAATATTCATTGATTTTTGCCATTGAAAAACGTCCAGAAATGATTGAAGGTACTGACTGAATGAAAGGAGCTGGCATCTCACTCTCTTTGAATCTTCTTTATCATGCTAAGAGGAGCAGGAAAAAGCAAAAAATTTCAGAATTGCACCTTGCAATGCGGAGAAATTACTGTTTGTGCATTTACAATATTCATTGATTTTTGCCACTGAAAAACGTCCAGAAATCATTGAAGCTACTGACTGAATGAAAGGAGCTGGCATCTCACTCTCTTTGAATCTTCTTTAACATGCTAAGAGGAGCAGGAAAAAGCAAAAAATTTCAGAATTGCACCTTGCAATGCGGAGAAATTACAGTTTGTGCATTTACAATATTCATTGATTTTTGCCATTGAAAAACATCCAGAAATGATTGAAGCTACTGACTGAATGAAAGGAGCTGGCATCTCACTCTCTTTGAATCTTCTTTAACATGCTAAGAGGAGCAGGAAAAAGCAAAAAATTTCAGAATTGCACCTTGCAATGCGGAGAAATTACAGTTTGTGCATTTACAATATTCATTGATTTTTGCCATTGAAAAACATCCAGAAATGATTGAAGCTACTGACTGAATGAAAGGAGCTGGCATCTCACTCTCTTTGAATCTTCTTTATCATGCTAAGAGGAGCAGGAAAAAGCAAAAAATTTCAGAATTGCACCTTGCAATGCGGAGAAATTACTGTTTGTGCATTTACAATATTCATTGATTTTTACCATTGAAAAACATCATGTTATTCATATACCAGAAATGTTTGAAGCTACTGACTGAATGAAAGGAGCTGGCATCTCACTCTCTTTGAATCTTCTTTATCATGCTAAGAGGAGCAGGAAAAAGCAAAAAATTTCAGAATTGCACCTTGCAATGTGGAGAAATTACTGTTTGTGCATTTACAATATTCATTGATTTTTACCATTGAAAAACGTCCAGAAATGATTGAAGCTACTGACTGAATGAAAGTAGCTGGCATCTCACTCTCTTTGAATCTTCTTTATCATGCTAAGAGGAGCAGGAAAAAGCAAAAAATTTCAGACTTGCACCTTGCAATGCGGAGAAATTACTGTTTGTGCATTTACAATATTCATTGATTTTTGCCATTGAAAAACATCATTTTATTCATATACCAGAAATGTTTGAAGCTACGGACTGAATGAAAGGAGCTGGCATCTCACTCTCTTTGAATCTTCTTTATCATGCTAAGAGGAGCAGGAAAAAGCAAAAAATTTCAGAATTGCACCTTGCAATGCGGAGAAATTACTGTTTGTGCATTTACAATATTCATTGATTTTTGCCATTGAAAAACATCATGTTATTCATATACCAGAAATGTTTGAAGCTACTGACTGAATGAAAGGAGCTGGCATCTCACTCTCTTTGAATCTTCTTTATCATGCTAAGAGGAGCAGGAAAAAGCAAAAAATTTCAGAATTGCACCTTGCAATGCGGAGAAATTACTGTTTGTGCATTTACAATATTCATTGATTTTTGCCATTGAAAAACGTCCAGAAATGATTGAAGCTACTGACTGAATGAAAGGAGCTGGCATCTCACTCTCTTTGAATCTTCTTTATCATGCTAAGAGGAGCAGGAAAAATCAAAAAATTTCAGAATTGCACCTTGCAATGCGGAGAAATTACTGTTTGTGCATTTACAATATTCATTGATTTTTGCCATTGAAAAACATGTTATTCATATACCAGAAATGTTTGAAGCTACTGACTGAATGAAAGGAGCTGGCACCTCACTCTCTTTGAATCTTCTTTATCATGCTAAGAGGAGCGGGAAAAAGCAAAAAATTTCAGAATTGCACCTTGCAATGCGGAGAAATTACTGTTTGTGCATTTACAATATTCATTGATTTTTGCCATTGAAAAACGTCCAGAAATGATTGAAGGTACTGACTGAATGAAAGGAGCTGGCATCTCACTCTCTTTGAATCTTCTTTATCATGCTAAGGAGCAGGAAAAAGCAAAAAATTTCAGAATTGCACCTTGCAATGCGGAGAAATTACTGTTTGTGCATTTACAATATTCATTGATTTTTGCCATTGAAAAACGTCCAGAAATGATTGAAGCTACTGACTGAATGAAAGGAGCTGGCATCTCACTCTCTTTGAATCTTCTTTATCATGCTAAGAGGAGCAGGAAAAAGCAAAAAATTTCAGAATTGCACCTTGCAATGCGGAGAAATTACAGTTTGTGCATTTACAATATTCATTGATTTTTGCCATTGAAAAACATCCAGAAATGATTGAAGCTACTGACTGAATGAAAGGAGCTGGCATCTCACTCTCTTTGAATGTTCTTTATCATGCTAAGAGGAGCAGGAAAAAGCAAAAAATTTCAGAATTGCACCTTGCAATGCGGAGAAATTACTGTTTGTGCATTTACAATATTCATTGATTTTTGCCATTGAAAAACATCATGTTATTCATATACCAGAAATGTTTGAAGCTACTGACTGAATGAAAGGAGCTGGCATCTCACTCTCTTTGAATCTTCTTTATCATGCTAAGAGGAGCAGGAAAAAGCAAAAAATTTCAGAATTGCACCTTGCAATGTGGAGAAATTACTGTTTGTGCATTTACAATATTCATTGATTTTTACCATTGAAAAACGTCCAGAAATGATTGAAGCTACTGACTGAATGAAAGTAGCTGGCATCTCACTCTCTTTGAATCTTCTTTATCATGCTAAGAGGAGCAGGAAAAAGCAAAAAATTTCAGACTTGCACCTTGCAATGCGGAGAAATTACTGTTTGTGCATTTACAATATTCATTGATTTTTGCCATTGAAAAACATTATGTTATTCATATACCAGAAATGTTTGAAGCTACTGACTGAATGAAAGTAGCTGGCATCTCACTCTCTTTGAATCTTCTTTATCATGCTAAGAGGAGCAGGAAAAACCAAAAAATTTCAGAATTGCACCTTGCAATGCGGAGAAATTACTGTTTGTGCATTTACAATATTCATTGATTTTTGCCATTGAAAAACGTCCAGAAATGATTGAAGCTACTGACTGAATGAAAGGAGCTGGCATCTCACTCTCTTTGAATCTTCTTTATCATGCTAAGAGGAGCAGGAAAAAGCAAAAAATTTCAGAATTGCACCTTGCAATGCGGAGAAATTACTGTTTGTGCATTTACAATATTCATTGATTTTTGCCATTGAAAAACATCATGTTATTCATATACCAGAAATGATTGAAGCTACTGACTGAATGAAAGGAGCTGGCATCTCACTCTCTTTGAATCTTCTTTATCATGCTAAGAGGAGCAGGAAAAAGTAAAAAATTTCAGAATTGCACCTTGCTATGCGGAGAAATTACTGTTTGTGCATTTATAATATTCAATGATTTTTGCCATTGAAAAACGTCCAGAAATGATTGAAGCTACTGACTGAACGAAAGGAGCTGGCATCTCACTCTCTTTGAATCTTCTTTATCATGCTAAGAGGAGCAGGAAAAAGCAAAAAATTTCAGAATTGCACCTTGCAATGCGGAGAAATTACTGTTTGTGCATTTACAATATTCATTGATTTTTGCCATTGAAAAACGTCCAGAAATGATTGAAGCTACTGACTGAATGAAAGGAGCTGGCATCTCACTCTCTTTGAATCTTCTTTATCATGCTAAGAGGAGCAGGAAAAAGCAAAAAATTTCAGAATTGCACCTTGCAATGCGGAGAAATTACTGTTTGTGCATTTACAATATTCATTGATTTTTGCCATTGAAAAACATGTTATTCATATACCAGAAATGTTTGAAGCTACTGACTGAATGAAAGGAGCTGGCACCTCACTCTCTTTGAATCTTCTTTATCATGCTAAGAGGAGCAGGAAAAAGCAAAAAATTTCAGAATTGCACCTTGCAATGCGGAGAAATTACTGTTTGTGCATATACAATATTCATTGATTTTTGCCATTGAAAAACGTCCAGAAATGATTGAAGCTACTGATTGAATGAAAGGAGCTGGCATCTCACTCTCTTTGAATCTTCTTTATCATGCTAAGAGGAGCAGGAAAAAGCAAAAAATTTCAGAATTGCACCTTGCAATGCGGAGAAATTACTGTTTGTGCATTTACAATATTCATTGATTTTTGCCATTGAAAAACATGTTATTCATATACCAGAAATGTTTGAAGCTACTGACTGAATGAAAGGAGCTGGCACCTCACTCTCTTTGAATCTTCTTTATCATGCTAAGAGGAGCGGGAAAAAGCAAAAAATTTCAGAATTGCACCTTGCAATGCGGAGAAATTACTGTTTGTGCATTTACAATATTCATTGATTTTTGCCATTGAAAAACGTCCAGAAATGATTGAAGGTACTGACTGAATGAAAGGAGCTGGCATCTCACTCTCTTTGAATCTTCTTTATCATGCTAAGAGGAGCAGGAAAAAGCAAAAAATTTCAGAATTGCACCTTGCAATGCGGAGAAATTACTGTTTGTGCATTTACAATATTCATTGATTTTTGCCATTGAAAAACGTCCAGAAATGATTGAAGCTACTGACTGAATGAAAGGAGCTGGCATCTCACTCTCTTTGAATCTTCTTTATCATGCTAAGAGGAGCAGGAAAAAGCAAAAAATTTCAGAATTGCACCTTGCAATGCGGAGAAATTACTGTTTGTGCATTTACAATATTCATTGATTTTTGCCATTGAAAAACATCATGTTATTCATATACCAGAAATGTTTGAAGCTACTGACTGAATGAAAGGAGTTGGCATCTCACTCTCTTTGAATCTTCTTTATCATGCTAAGAGGAGCAGGAAAAAGCAAAAAATTTCAGAATTGCACCTTGCAATGCGGAGAAATTACTGTTTGTGCATTTACAATATTCATTGATTTTTGCCATTGAAAAACATCATGTTATTCATATACCAGAAATGTTTGAAGCTACTGACTGAATGAAAGGAGCAGGCATCTCACTCTCTTTGAATCTTCTTTATCATGCTAAGAGGAGCAGGAAAAAGCAAAAAATTTTAGAATTGCACATTGCAATGTGGAGAAATTACTGTTTGTGCATTTACAATATTCATTGATTTTTACCATTGAAAAACGTCCAGAAATGATTGAAGCTACTGACTGAATGAAAGTAGCTGGCATCTCACTCTCTTTGAATCTTCTTTATCATGCTAAGAGGAGCAGGAAAAAGCAAAAAATTTCAGACTTGCACCTTGCAATGCGGAGAAATTACTGTTTGTGCATTTACAATATTCATTGATTTTTGCCATTGAAAAACATCATGTTATTCATATACCAGAAATGTTTGAAGCTACTGACTGAATGAAAGGAGCTGGCATCTCACTCTCTTTGAATCTTCTTTATCATGCTAAGAGGAGCAGGAAAAAGCAAAAAATTTCAGAATTGCACCTTGCAATGCGGAGAAATTACTGTTTGTGCATTTACAATATTCATTGATTTTTGCCATTGAAAAACGTCCAGAAATGATTGAAGCTACTGACTGAATGAAAGGAGCTGGCATCTCACTCTCTTTGAATCCTCTTTATCATGCTAAGAGGAGCAGGAAAAAGCAAAAAATTTCAGAATTGCACCTTGCAATGCGGAGAAATTACTGTTTGTGCATTTACAATATTCATTGATTTTTGCCATTGAAAAACGTCCAGAAATGATTGAAGCTACTGACTGAATGAAAGGAGCTGGCATCTCACTCTCTTTGAGTCTTCTTTATCATGCTAAGAGGAGCAGGAAAAAGCAAAAAATTTCAGAATTGCACCTTGCAATGCGGAGAAATTACTGTTTGTGCATTTACAATATTCATTGATTTTTGCCATTGAAAAACGTCCAGAAATGATTGAAGCTACTGACTGAATGAAAGGAGCTGGCATCTCACTCTCTTTGAATCTTCTTTATCATGCTAAGAGGAGCAGGAAAAAGCAAAAAATTTCAGAATTGCACCTTGCAATGCGGAGAAATTACTGTTTGTGCATTTACAATATTCATTGATTTTTGCCATTGAAAAACATCATGTTATTCATATACCAGAAATGTTTGAAGCTACTGACTGAATGAAAGGAGCTGGCATCTCACTCTCTTTGAATCTTCTTTATCATGCTAAGAGGAGCAGGAAAAAGCAAAAAATTTCAGAATTGCACCTTGCAATGTGGAGAAATTACTGTTTGTGCATTTACAATATTCATTGATTTTTGCCATTGAAAAACATCATGTTATTCATATACCAGAAATGTTTGAAGCTACAGACTGAATGAAAGGAGCTGGCATCTCACTCTCTTTGAATCTTCTTTATCATGCTAAGAGGAGCAGGAAAAAGCAAAAAATTTCAGAATTGCACCTTGCAATGTGGAGAAATGACTGTTTGTGCATTTACAATATTCATTGATTTTTACCATTGAAAAACGTCCAGAAATGATTGAAGCTACTGACTGAATGAAAGTAGCTGGCATCTCACTCTCTTTGAATCTTCTTTATCATGCTAAGAGGAGCAGGAAAAAGCAAAAAATTTCAGACTTGCACCTTGCAATGCGGAGAAATTACTGTTTGTGCATTTACAATATTCATTGATTTTTGCCATTGAAAAACATCATGTTATTCATATACCAGAAATGTTTGAAGCTACTGACTGAATGAAAGGAGCTGGCATCTCACTCTCTTTGAATCTTTATCATGCTAAGAGGAGCAGGAAAAAGCAAAAAATTTCAGAATTGCACCTTGCAATGTGGAGAAATTACTGTTTGTGCATTTACAATATTCATTGATTTTTACCATTGAAAAACGTCCAGAAATGATTGAAGCTACTGACTGAATGAAAGTAGCTGGCATCTCACTCTCTTTGAATCTTCTTTATCATGCTAAGAGGAGCAGGAAAAAGCAAAAAATTTCAGACTTGCACCTTGCAATGCGGAGAAATTACTGTTTGTGCATTTACAATATTCATTGATTTTTGCCATTGAAAAACATCATGTTATTCATATACCAGAAATGTTTGAAGCTACTGACTGAATCAAAGGAGCTGGCATCTCACTCTCTTTGAATCTTCTTTATCATGCTAAGAGGAGCAGGAAAAAGCAAAAAATTTCAGAATTGCACCTTGCAATGCGGAGAAATTACTGTTTGTGCATTTACAATATTCATTGATTTTTGCCATTGAAAAACGTCCAGAAATGATTGAAGCTACTGACTGAATGAAAGGAGCTGGCATCTCACTCTCTTTGAATCTTCTTTATCATGCTAAGAGGAGCAGGAAAAAGCAAAAAATTTCAGAATTGCACCTTGCAATGCGGAGAAATTACTGTTTGTGCATTTACAATATTCATTGATTTTTGCCATTGAAAAACGTCCAGAAATGATTGAAGCTACTGACTGAATGAAAGGAGCTGGCATCTCACTCTCTTTGAATCTTCTTTATCATGCTAAGAGGAGCAGGAAAAAGCAAAAAATTTCAGAATTGCACCTTGCAATGCGGAGAAATTACTGTTTGTGCATTTACAATATTCATTGATTTTTGCCATTGAAAAACATGTTATTCATATACCAGAAATGTTTGAAGCTACTGACTGAATGAAAGGAGCTGGCACCTCACTCTCTTTGAATCTTCTTTATCATGCTAAGAGGAGCGGGAAAAAGCAAAAAATTTCAGAATTGCACCTTGCAATGCGGAGAAATTACTGTTTGTGCATTTACAATATTCATTGATTTTTGCCATTGAAAAACGTCCAGAAATGATTGAAGGTACTGACTGAATGAAAGGAGCTGGCATCTCACTCTCTTTGAATCTTCTTTATCATGCTAAGAGGAGCAGGAAAAAGCAAAAAATTTCAGAATTGCACCTTGCAATGCGGAGAAATTACTGTTTGTGCATTTACAATATTCATTGATTTTTGCCATTGAAAAACGTCCAGAAATGATTGAAGCTACTGACTGAATGAAAGGAGCTGGCATCTCACTCTCTTTGAATCTTCTTTATCATGCTAAGAGGAGCAGGAAAAAGCAAAAAATTTCAGAATTGCACCTTGCAATGCGGAGAAATTACTGTTTGTGCATTTACAATATTCATTGATTTTTGCCATTGAAAAACATCATGTTATTCATATACCAGAAATGTTTGAAGCTACTGACTGAATGAAAGGAGTTGGCATCTCACTCTCTTTGAATCTTCTTTATCGTGCTAAGAGGAGCAGGAAAAAGCAAAAAATTTCAGAATTGCACCTTGCAATGTGGAGAAATTACTGTTTGTGCATTTACAATATTCATTGATTTTTACCATTGAAAAACGTCCAGAAATGATTGAAGCTACTGACTGAATGAAAGTAGCTGGCATCTCACTCTCTTTGAATCTTCTTTATCATGCTAAGAGGAGCAGGAAAAAGCAAAAAATTTCAGACTTGCACCTTGCAATGCGGAGAAATTACTGTTTGTGCATTTACAATATTCATTGATTTTTGCCATTGAAAAACATCATGTTATTCATATACCAGAAATGTTTGAAGCTACTGACTGAATGAAAGGAGCTGGCATCTCACTCTCTTTGAATCTTCTTTATCATGCTAAGAGGAGCAGGAAAAAGCAAAAAATTTCAGAATTGCACCTTGCAATGTGGAGAAATTACTGTTTGTGCATTTACAATATTCATTGATTTTTACCATTGAAAAACGTCCAGAAATGATTGAAGCTACTGACTGAATGAAAGGAGCTGGCATCTCACTCTCTTTGAATCTTCTTTATCATGCTAAGAGGTGCAGGAAAAAGCAAAAAATTTCAGAATTGCACCTTGCAATGCGGAGAAATTACTGTTTGTGCATTTACAATATTCATTGATTTTTGCCATGGAAAAACGTCCAGAAATGATTGAAGCTACTGACTGAATGAAAGGAGCTGGCATCTCACTCTCTTTGAATCTTCTTTATCATGCTAAGAGGAGCAGGAAAAAGCAAAAAATTTCAGAATTGCACCTTGCAATGCGGAGAAATTACTGTTTGTGCATTTACAATATTCATTGATTTTTGCCATTGAAAAACATCATGTTATTCATATACCAGAAATGATTGAAGCTACTGACTGAATGAAAGGAGCTGGCATCTCACTCTCTTTGAATCTTCTTTATCATGCTAAGAGGAGCAGGAAAAAGCAAAAAATTTCAGAATTGCACCTTGCAATGCGGAGAAATTACTGTTTGTGCATTTACAATATTCATTGATTTTTGAAATTGAAAAACGTCCAGAAATGATTGAAGCTACTGACTGAATGAAAGGAGCTGGCATCTCACTCTCTTTGAATCTTCTTTATCATGCTAAGAGGAGCAGGAAAAAGCAAAAAATTTCAGAATTGCACCTTGCAATGCGGAGAAATTACTGTTTGTGCATTTACAATATTCATTGATTTTTGCGATTGAAAAACATCATGTTATTAATATACCAGAAATGATTGAAGCTACAGACTGAATGAAAGGAGCTGGCATCTCACTCTCTTTGAATCTTCTTTATCATGCTAAGAGGAGCAGGAAAAAGCAAAAAATTTCAGAATTGCACCTTGCAATGCGGAGAAATTACTGTTTGTGCATTTACAATATTCATTGATTTTTGCCATTGAAAAACATGTTATTCATATACCAGAAATGTTTGAAGCTACTGACTGAATGAAAGGAGCTGGCACCTCACTCTCTTTGAATCTTCTTTATCATGCTAAGAGGAGCAGGAAAAAGCAAAAAATTTCAGAATTGCACCTTGCAATGCGGAGAAATTACTGTTTGTGCATATACAATATTCATTGATTTTTGCCATTGAAAAACGTCCAGAAATGATTGAAGCTACTGATTGAATGAAAGGAGCTGGCATCTCACTCTCTTTGAATCTTCTTTATCATGCTAAGAGGAGCAGGAAAAAGCAAAAAATTTCAGAATTGCACCTTGCAATGCGGAGAAATTACTGTTTGTGCATTTACAATATTCATTGATTTTTGCCATTGAAAAACATGTTATTCATATACCAGAAATGTTTGAAGCTACTGACTGAATGAAAGGAGCTGGCACCTCACTCTCTTTGAATCTTCTTTATCATGCTAAGAGGAGCGGGAAAAAGCAAAAAATTTCAGAATTGCACCTTGCAATGCGGAGAAATTACTGTTTGTGCATTTACAATATTCATTGATTTTTGCCATTGAAAAACGTCCAGAAATGATTGAAGGTACTGACTGAATGAAAGGAGCTGGCATCTCACTCTCTTTGAATCTTCTTTATCATGCTAAGAGGAGCAGGAAAAAGCAAAAAATTTCAGAATTGCACCTTGCAATGCGGAGAAATTACTGTTTGTGCATTTACAATATTCATTGATTTTTGCCATTGAAAAACGTCCAGAAATGATTGAAGCTACTGACTGAATGAAAGGAGCTGGCATCTCACTCTCTTTGAATCTTCTTTATCATGCTAAGAGGAGCAGGAAAAAGCAAAAAATTTCAGAATTGCACCTTGCAATGCGGAGAAATTACTGTTTGTGCATTTACAATATTCATTGATTTTTGCCATTGAAAAACATCATGTTATTCATATACCAGAAATGTTTGAAGCTACTGACTGAATGAAAGGAGTTGGCATCTCACTCTCTTTGAATCTTCTTTATCATGCTAAGAGGAGCAGGAAAAAGCAAAAAATTTCAGAATTGCACCTTGCAATGCGGAGAAATTACTGTTTGTGCATTTACAATATTCATTGATTTTTGCCATTGAAAAACATCATGTTATTCATATACCAGAAATGTTTGAAGCTACTGACTGAATGAAAGGAGCAGGCATCTCACTCTCTTTGAATCTTCTTTATCATGCTAAGAGGAGCAGGAAAAAGCAAAAAATTTTAGAATTGCACATTGCAATGTGGAGAAATTACTGTTTGTGCATTTACAATATTCATTGATTTTTACCATTGAAAAACGTCCAGAAATGATTGAAGCTACTGACTGAATGAAAGTAGCTGGCATCTCACTCTCTTTGAATCTTCTTTATCATGCTAAGAGGAGCAGGAAAAAGCAAAAAATTTCAGACTTGCACCTTGCAATGCGGAGAAATTACTGTTTGTGCATTTACAATATTCATTGATTTTTGCCATTGAAAAACATCATGTTATTCATATACCAGAAATGTTTGAAGCTACTGACTGAATGAAAGGAGCTGGCATCTCACTCTCTTTGAATCTTCTTTATCATGCTAAGAGGAGCAGGAAAAAGCAAAAAATTTCAGAATTGCACCTTGCAATGCGGAGAAATTACTGTTTGTGCATTTACAATATTCATTGATTTTTGCCATTGAAAAACGTCCAGAAATGATTGAAGCTACTGACTGAATGAAAGGAGCTGGCATCTCACTCTCTTTGAATCCTCTTTATCATGCTGAGAGGAGCAGGAAAAAGCAAAAAATTTCAGAATTGCACCTTGCAATGCGGAGAAATTACTGTTTGTGCATTTACAATATTCATTGATTTTTGCCATTGAAAAACGTCCAGAAATGATTGAAGCTACTGACTGAATGAAAGGAGCTGGCATCTCACTCTCTTTGAATCTTCTTTATCATGCTAAGAGGAGCAGGAAAAAGCAAAAAATTTCAGAATAGCACCTTGCAATGCGGAGAAATTACTGTTTGTGCATTTACAATATTCATTGATTTTTGCCATTGAAAAACATCATGTTATTCATATACCAGAAATGTTTGAAGCTACTGACTGAATGAAAGGAGCTGACATCTCACTCTCTTTGAATCTTCTTTATCATGCTAAGAGGAGCAGGAAAAAGCAAAAAATTTCAGAATTGCACCTTGCAATGCGGAGAAATTACTGTTTGTGCATTTACAATATTCATTGATTTTTGCCATTGAAAAACGTCCAGAAATGATTGAAGCTACTGACTGAATGAAAGGAGCTGGCATCTCACTCTCTTTGAATCTTCTTTATCATGCTAAGAGGAGCAGGAAAAAGCAAAAAATTTCAGAATTGCACCTTGCAATGCGGAGAAATTACTGTTTGTGCATTTACAATATTCATTGATTTTTGCCATTGAAAAACGTCCAGAAATGATTGAAGCTACTGACTGAATGAAAGGAGCTGGCATCTCACTCTCTTTGAATCTTCTTTATCATGCTAAGAGGAGCAGGAAAAAGCAAAAAATTTCAGAATTGCACCTTGCAATGCGGAGAAATTACTGTTTGTGCATTTACAATACTCATTGATTTTTGCCATTGAAAAACATCATGTTATTCATATACCAGAAATGTTTGAAGCTACTGACTGAATGAAAGGAGCTGGCATCTCACTCTCTTTGAATCTTCTTTATCATGCTAAGAGGAGCAGGAAAAAGCAAAAAATTTCAGAATTGCACCTTGCAATGTGGAGAAATTACTGTTTGTGCATTTACAATATTCATTGATTTTTGCCATTGAAAAACATCATGTTATTCATATACCAGAAATGTTTGAAGCTACTGACTGAATGAAAGGAGCTGGCATCTCACTCTCTTTGAATCTTCTTTATCATGCTAAGAGGAGCAGGAAAAAGCAAAAAATTTCAGAATTGCACCTTGCAATGTGGAGAAATTACTGTTTGTGCATTTACAATATTCATTGATTTTTACCATTGAAAAACGTCCAGAAATGATTGAAGCTACTGACTGAATGAAAGTAGCTGGCATCTCACTCTCTTTGAATCTTCTTTATCATGCTAAGAGGAGCAGGAAAAAGCAAAAAATTTCAGACTTGCACCTTGCAATGCGGAGAAATTACTGTTTGTGCATTTACAATATTCATTGATTTTTGCCATTGAAAAACATCATGTTATTCATATACCAGAAATGTTTGAAGCTACTGACTGAATCAAAGGAGCTGGCATCTCACTCTCTTTGAATCTTCTTTATCATGCTAAGAGGAGCAGGAAAAAGCAAAAAATTTCAGAATTGCACCTTGCAATGCGGAGAAATTACTGTTTGTGCATTTACAATATTCATTGATTTTTGCCATTGAAAAACGTCCAGAAATGATTGAAGCTACTGACTGAATGAAAGGAGCTGGCATCTCACTCTCTTTGAATCTTCTTTATCATGCTAAGAGGAGCAGGAAAAAGCAAAAAATTTCAGAATTGCACCTTGCAATGCGGAGAAATTACTGTTTGTGCATTTACAATATTCATTGATTTTTGCCATTGAAAAACGTCCAGAAATGATTGAAGCTACTGACTGAATGAAAGGAGCTGGCATCTCACTCTCTTTGAATCTTCTTTATCATGCTAAGAGGAGCAGGAAAAAGCAAAAAATTTCAGAATTGCACCTTGCAATGCGGAGAAATTACTGTTTGTGCATTTACAATATTCATTGATTTTTGCCATTGAAAAACATGTTATTCATATACCAGAAATGTTTGAAGCTACTGACTGAATGAAAGGAGCTGGCACCTCACTCTCTTTGAATCTTCTTTATCATGCTAAGAGGAGCGGGAAAAAGCAAAAAATTTCAGAATTGCACCTTGCAATGCGGAGAAATTACTGTTTGTGCATTTACAATATTCATTGATTTTTGCCATTGAAAAACGTCCAGAAATGATTGAAGGTACTGACTGAATGAAAGGAGCTGGCATCTCACTCTCTTTGAATCTTCTTTATCATGCTAAGAGGAGCAGGAAAAAGCAAAAAATTTCAGAATTGCACCTTGCAATGCGGAGAAATTACTGTTTGTGCATTTACAATATTCATTGATTTTTGCCATTGAAAAACGTCCAGAAATGATTGAAGCTACTGACTGAATGAAAGGAGCTGGCATCTCACTCTCTTTGAATCTTCTTTATCATGCTAAGAGGAGCAGGAAAAAGCAAAAAATTTCAGAATTGCACCTTGCAATGCGGAGAAATTACTGTTTGTGCATTTACAATATTCATTGATTTTTGCCATTGAAAAACATCATGTTATTCATATACCAGAAATGTTTGAAGCTACTGACTGAATGAAAGGAGTTGGCATCTCACTCTCTTTGAATCTTCTTTATCATGCTAAGAGGAGCAGGAAAAAGCAAAAAATTTCAGAATTGCACCTTGCAATGTGGAGAAATTACTGTTTGTGCATTTACAATATTCATTGATTTTTACCATTGAAAAACGTCCAGAAATGATTGAAGCTACTGACTGAATGAAAGTAGCTGGCATCTCACTCTCTTTGAATCTTCTTTATCATGCTAAGAGGAGCAGGAAAAAGCAAAAAATTTCAGACTTGCACCTTGCAATGCGGAGAAATTACTGTTTGTGCATTTACAATATTCATTGATTTTTGCCATTGAAAAACATCATGTTATTCATATACCAGAAATGTTTGAAGCTACTGACTGAATGAAAGGAGCTGGCATCTCACTCTCTTTGAATCTTCTTTATCATGCTAAGAGGAGCAGGAAAAAGCAAAAAATTTCAGAATTGCACCTTGCAATGTGGAGAAATTACTGTTTGTGCATTTACAATATTCATTGATTTTTACCATTGAAAAACGTCCAGAAATGATTGAAGCTACTGACTGAATGAAAGGAGCTGGCATCTCACTCTCTTTGAATCTTCTTTATCATGCTAAGAGGAGCAGGAAAAAGCAAAAAATTTCAGAATTGCACCTTGCAATGCGGAGAAATTACTGTTTGTGCATTTACAATATTCATTGATTTTTGCCATGGAAAAACGTCCAGAAATGATTGAAGCTACTGACTGAATGAAAGGAGCTGGCATCTCACTCTCTTTGAATCTTCTTTATCATGCTAAGAGGAGCAGGAAAAAGCAAAAAATTTCAGAATTGCACCTTGCAATGCGGAGAAATTACTGTTTGTGCATTTACAATATTCATTGATTTTTGCCATTGAAAAACATCATGTTATTCATATACCAGAAATGATTGAAGCTACTGACTGAATGAAAGGAGCTGGCATCTCACTCTCTTTGAATCTTCTTTATCATGCTAAGAGGAGCAGGAAAAAGCAAAAAATTTCAGAATTGCACCTTGCAATGCGGAGAAATTACTGTTTGTGCATTTACAATATTCATTGATTTTTGCCATTGAAAAACGTCCAGAAATGATTGAAGCTACTGACTGAATGAAAGGAGCTGGCATCTCACTCTCTTTGAATCTTCTTTATCATGCTAAGAGGAGCAGGAAAAAGCAAAAAATTTCAGAATTGCACCTTGCAATGCGGAGAAATTACTGTTTGTGCATTTACAATATTCATTGATTTTTGCGATTGAAAAACATCATGTTATTAATATACCAGAAATGATTGAAGCTACAGACTGAATGAAAGGAGCTGGCATCTCACTCTCTTTGAATCTTCTTTATCATGCTAAGAGGAGCAGGAAAAAGTAAAAAAATTTCAGAATTGCACCTTGCAATGCGGAGAAATTACTGTTTGTGCATTTACAATATTCAATGATTTTTGCCATTGAAAAACGTCCAGAAATGATTGAAGCTACTGACTGAATGAAAGGAGCTGGCATCTCACTCTCTTTGAATCTTGTTTATCATGCTAAGAGGAGCAGGAAAAAGCAAAAAATTTCAGAATTGCACCTTGCAATGCGGAGAAATTACTGTTTGTGCATTTACAATATTCATTGATTTTTGCCATTGAAAAACGTCCAGAAATGATTGAAGCTACTGACTGAATGAAAGGAGCTGGCATCTCACTCTCTTTGAATCTTCTTTATCATGCTAAGAGGAGCAGGAAAAAGCAAAAAATTTCAGAATTGCACCTTGCAATGCGGAGAAATTACTGTTTGTGCATTTACAATATTCATTGATTTTTGCTATTGAAAAACATCATGTTATTCATATACCAGAAATGATTGAAGCTACTGACTGAATGAAAGGAGCTGGCATCTCACTCTCTTTGAATCTTCTTTATCATGCTAAGAGGAGCAGGAAAAAGCAAAAAATTTCAGAATTGCACCTTGCAATGCGGAGAAATTACTGTTTGTGCATTTACAATATTCATTGATTTTTGCCATTGAAAAACGTCCAGAAATGATTGAAGCTACTGACTGAATGAAAGGAGCTGGCATCTCACTCTCTTTGAATCTTCTTTATCATGCTAAGAGGAGCAGGAAAAAGCAAAAAATTTCAGAATTGCACCTTGCAATGCGGAGAAATTACTGTTTGTGCATTTACAATATTCATTGATTTTTGCCATTGAAAAACGTCCAGAAATGATTGAAGCTACTGACTGAATGAAAGGAGTTGGCATCTCACTCTCTTTGAATCTTCTTTATCATGCTAAGAGGAGCAGGAAAAAGCAAAAAATTTCAGAATTGCACCTTGCAATGCGGAGAAATTACTGTTTGTGCATTTACAATATTCATTGATTTTTGCCATTGAAAAACCTGTATTCATATACTCAGAAATGATTGAAGCTACTGACTGAATGAAAGGAGCTGGCATCTCACTCTCTTTGAATCTTCTTTATCATGCTAAGAGGAGCAGGAAAAAGCAAAAAATTTCAGAATTGCACCTTGCAATGCGGAGAAATTACTGTTTGTGCATTTACAATATTCATTGATTTTTGCCATTGAAAAACGTCCAGAAATGATTGAAGCTACTGACTGAATGAAAGGAGCTGGCATCTCACTCTCTTTGAATCTTCTTTATCATGCTAAGAGGAGCAGGAAAAAGCAAAAAATTTCAGAATTGCACCTTGCAATGCGGAGAAATTACTGTTTGTGCATTTACAATATTCATTGATTTTTGCCATTGAAAAACATGTTATTCATATACCAGAAATGTTTGAAGCTACTGACTGAATGAAAGGAGCTGGCATCTCACTCTCTTTGAATCTTCTTTATCATGCTAAGAGGAGCGGGAAAAAGCAAAAAATTTCAGAATTGCACCTTGCAATGCGGAGAAATTACTGTTTGTGCATTTACAATATTCATTGATTTTTGCCATTGAAAAACGTCCAGAAATGATTGAAGGTACTGACTGAATGAAAGGAGCTGGCATCTCACTCTCTTTGAATCTTCTTTATCATGCTAAGAGGAGCAGGAAAAAGCAAAAAATTTCAGAATTGCACCTTGCAATGCGGAGAAATTACTGTTTGTGCATTTACAATATTCATTGATTTTTGCCATTGAAAAACGTCCAGAAATGATTGAAGCTACTGACTGAATGAAAGGAGCTGGCATCTCACTCTCTTTGAATCTTCTTTATCATGCTAAGAGGAGCAGGAAAAAGCAAAAAATTTCAGAATTGCACCTTGCAATGCGGAGAAATTACTGTTTGTGCATTTACAATATTCATTGATTTTTGCCATTGAAAAACATCATGTTATTCATATACCAGAAATGTTTGAAGCTACTGACTGAATGAAAGGAGTTGGCATCTCACTCTCTTTGAATCTTCTTTATCATGCTAAGAGGAGCAGGAAAAAGCAAAAAATTTCAGAATTGCACCTTGCAATGTGGAGAAATTACTGTTTGTGCATTTACAATATTCATTGATTTTTACCATTGAAAAACGTCCAGAAATGATTGAAGCTACTGACTGAATGAAAGGAGCTGGCATCTCACTCTCTTTGAATCTTCTTTATCATGCTAAGAGGAGCAGGAAAAAGCAAAAAATTTCAGACTTGCACCTTGCAATGCGGAGAAATTACTGTTTGTGCATTTACAATATTCATTGATTTTTGCCATTGAAAAACATCATGTTATTCATATACCAGAAATGTTTGAAGCTACTGACTGAATGAAAGGAGCTGGCATCTCACTCTCTTTGAATCTTCTTTATCATGCTAAGAGGAGCAGGAAAAAGCAAAAAATTTCAGAATTGCACCTTGCAATGTGGAGAAATTACTGTTTGTGCATTTACAATATTCATTGATTTTTACCATTGAAAAACGTCCAGAAATGATTGAAGCTACTGACTGAATGAAAGGAGCTGGCATCTCACTCTCTTTGAATCTTCTTTATCATGCTAAGAGGAGCAGGAAAAAGCAAAAAATTTCAGAATTGCACCTTGCAATGCGGAGAAATTACTGTTTGTGCATTTACAATATTCATTGATTTTTGCCATGGAAAAACGTCCAGAAATGATTGAAGCTACTGACTGAATGAAAGGAGCTGGCATCTCACTCTCTTTGAATCTTCTTTATCATGCTAAGAGGAGCAGGAAAAAGCAAAAAATTTCAGAATTGCACCTTGCAATGCGGAGAAATTACTGTTTGTGCATTTACAATATTCATTGATTTTTGCCATTGAAAAACATCATGTTATTCATATACCAGAAATGATTGAAGCTACTGACTGAATGAAAGGAGCTGGCATCTCACTCTCTTTGAATCTTCTTTATCATGCTAAGAGGAGCAGGAAAAAGCAAAAAATTTCAGAATTGCACCTTGCAATGCGGAGAAATTACTGTTTGTGCATTTACAATATTCATTGATTTTTGCCATTGAAAAACGTCCAGAAATGATTGAAGCTACTGACTGAATGAAAGGAGCTGGCATCTCACTCTCTTTGAATCTTCTTTATCATGCTAAGAGGAGCAGGAAAAAGCAAAAAATTTCAGAATTGCACCTTGCAATGCGGAGAAATTACTGTTTGTGCATTTACAATATTCATTGATTTTTGCGATTGAAAAACATCATGTTATTAATATACCAGAAATGATTGAAGCTACAGACTGAATGAAAGGAGCTGGCATCTCACTCTCTTTGAATCTTCTTTATCATGCTAAGAGGAGCAGGAAAAAGTAAAAAATTTCAGAATTGCACCTTGCAATGCGGAGAAATTACTGTTTGTGCATTTACAATATTCAATGATTTTTGCCATTGAAAAACATCATATTATTTCTATACCCAGAAATGATTGAAGCTACTGACTGAATGAAAGGAGCTGGCATCTCACTCTCTTTGAATCTTGTTTATCATGCTAAGAGGAGCAGGAAAAAGCAAAAAATTTCAGAATTGCACCTTGCAATGCGGAGAAATTACTGTTTGTGCATTTACAATATTCATTGATTTTTGCCATTGAAAAACGTCCAGAAATGATTGAAGCTACTGACTGAATGAAAGGAGCTGGCATCTCACTCTCTTTGAATCTTCTTTATCATGCTAAGAGGAGCAGGAAAAAGCAAAAAATTTCAGAATTGCACCTTGCAATGCGGAGAAATTACTGTTTGTGCATTTACAATATTCATTGATTTTTGCTATTGAAAAACATCATGTTATTCATATACCAGAAATGATTGAAGCTACTGACTGAATGAAAGGAGCTGGCATCTCACTCTCTTTGAATCTTCTTTATCATGCTAAGAGGAGCAGGAAAAAGCAAAAAATTTCAGAATTGCACCTTGCAATGCGGAGAAATTACTGTTTGTGCATTTACAATATTCATTGATTTTTGCCATTGAAAAACGTCCAGAAATGATTGAAGCTACTGACTGAATGAAAGGAGCTGGCATCTCACTCTCTTTGAATCTTCTTTATCATGCTAAGAGGAGCAGGAAAAAGCAAAAAATTTCAGAATTGCACCTTGCAATGCGGAGAAATTACTGTTTGTGCATTTACAATATTCATTGATTTTTGCCATTGAAAAATGTCCAGAAATGATTGAAGCTACTGACTGAATGAAAGGAGCTGGCATCTCACTCTCTTTGAATCTTCTTTATCATGCTAAGAGGAGCAGGAAAAAGCAAAAAATTTCAGAATTGCACCTTGCAATGCGGAGAAATTACTGTTTGTGCATTTACAATATTCATTGATTTTTGCCATTGAAAAACGTCCAGAAATGATTGAAGCTACTGACTGAATGAAAGGAGCTGGCATCTCACTCTCTTTGAATCCTCTTTATCATGCTGAGAGGAGCAGGAAAAAGCAAAAAATTTCAGAATTGCACCTTGCAATGCGGAGAAATTACTGTTTGTGCATTTACAATATTCATTGATTTTTGCCATTGAAAAACGTCCAGAAATGATTGAAGCTACTGACTGAATGAAAGGAGCTGGCATCTCACTCTCTTTGAATCTTCTTTATCATGCTAAGAGGAGCAGGAAAAAGCAAAAAATTTCAGAATAGCACCTTGCAATGCGGAGAAATTACTGTTTGTGCATTTACAATATTCATTGATTTTTGCCATTGAAAAACATCATGTTATTCATATACCAGAAATGTTTGAAGCTACTGACTGAATGAAAGGAGCTGACATCTCACTCTCTTTGAATCTTCTTTATCATGCTAAGAGGAGCAGGAAAAAGCAAAAAATTTCAGAATTGCACCTTGCAATGCGGAGAAATTACTGTTTGTGCATTTACAATATTCATTGATTTTTGCCATTGAAAAACGTCCAGAAATGATTGAAGCTACTGACTGAATGAAAGGAGCTGGCATCTCACTCTCTTTGAATCTTCTTTATCATGCTAAGAGGAGCAGGAAAAAGCAAAAAATTTCAGAATTGCACCTTGCAATGCGGAGAAATTACTGTTTGTGCATTTACAATATTCATTGATTTTTGCCATTGAAAAATGTCCAGAAATGATTGAAGCTACTGACTGAATGAAAGGAGCTGGCATCTCACTCTCTTTGAATCTTCTTTATCATGCTAAGAGGAGCAGGAAAAAGCAAAAAATTTCAGAATTGCGCCTTGCAATGCGGAGAAATTACTGTTTGTGCATTTACAAAATTCATTGATTTTTGCCATTGAAAAACATCATGTTATTCATATGCCAGAAATGATTGACGCTACTGACTGAAGGAAAGGAGCTGGCATCTCACTCTCTTTGAATCTTCTTTATCATGCTAAGAGGAGCAGGAAAAAGCAAAAAATTTCAGAATTGCACCTTGCAATGCGGAGAAATTACTGTTTGTGCATTTACAATATTCATTGATTTTTGCCATTGAAAAACGTCCAGAAATGATTGAAGCTACTGACTGAATGAAAGGAGCTGGCATCTCACTCTCTTTGAATCTTCTTTATCATGCTAAGAGGAGCAGGAAAAAGCAAAAAATTTCAGAATTGCACCTTGCAATGCGGAGAAATTACTGTTTGTGCATTTACAATATTCATTGATTTTTGCCATTGAAAAACGTCCAGAAATGATTGAAGCTACTGACTGAATGAAAGGAGCTGGCATTTCACTCTCTTTGAATCTTCTTTATCATGCTAAGAGGAGCAGGAAAAAGCAAAAAATTTCAGAATTGCACCTTGCCATGCGGAGAAATTACTGTTTGTGCATTTACAATATTCATTGATTTTTGCCATTGAAAAATGTCCAGAAATGATTGAAGCTACTGACTGAACGAAAGGAGCTGGCATCTCACTCTCTTTGAATCTTCTTTATCATGCTAAGAGGAGCAGGAAAAAGCAAAAAAATTCAGAATTGCGCTTTGCAATGCGGAGAAATTACTGTTTGTGCATTTACAAAATTCATTGATTTTTGCCATTGAAAAACATCATGTTATTCATATACCAGAAATGATTGAAGCTACTGACTGAAGGAAAGGAGCTGGCATCTCACTCTCTTTGAATCTTCTTTATCATGCTAAGAGGAGCAGGAAAAAGCAAAAAATTTCAGAATTGCACCTTGCAATGCGGAGAAATTACTGTTTGTGCATTTCCAATATTCATTGATTTTTGCCATTGAAAAACATCCAGAAATGATTGAAGCTACTGACTGAATGAAAGGAGCTGGCATCTCACTCTCTTTGAATCTTCTTTATCATGCTAAGCGGAGCAGGAAAAAGCAAAAAATTTCAGAATTGCACCTTGCAATGCGGAGAAATTACTGTTTGTGCATTTACAATATTCATTGATTTTTGCGATTGAAAAACATCATGTTATTCATATACCAGAAATGATTGAAGCTACTGACTGAATGAAAGGAGCTGGCATCTCACTCTCTTTGAATCTTCTTTATCATGCTAAGAGGAGCAGGAAAAAGCAAAAAATTTCAGAATTGCACCTTGCAATGCGGAGAAATTACTGTTTGTGCATTTACAATATTCATTGATTTTTGCCATTGAAAAACATCCAGAAATGATTGAAGCTACTGACTGAATGAAAGGAACTGGCATCTCACTCTCTTTGAATCTTGTTTATCATGCTAAGAGGAGCAGGAAAAAGCAAAAAATTTCAGAATTGCACCTTGCAATGCGGAGAAATTACAGTTTGTGCATTTACAATATTCATTGATTTTTGCCATTGAAAAACGTCCAGAAATGATTGAAGCTACTGACTGAATGAAAGGAGCTGGCATCTCACTCTCTTTGAATCTTCTTTATCATGCTAAGAGGAGCAGGAAAAAGCAAAAAATTTCAGAATTGCACCTTGCAATGCGGAGAAATTACTGTTTGTGCATTTACAATATTCATTGATTTTTGCCATTGAAAAACATCATGTTATTCATATACCAGAAATGATTGAAGCTACTGACTGAATGAAAGGAGCTGGCATCTCACTCTCTTTGAATCTTCTTTATCATGCTAAGAGGAGCAGGAAAAAGTAAAAAATTTCAGAATTGCACCTTGCAATGCGGAGAAATTACTGTTTGTGCATTTATAATATTCAATGATTTTTGCCATTGAAAAACGTCCAGAAATGATTGAAGCTACTGACTGAACGAAAGGAGCTGGCATCTCACTCTCTTTGAATCTTCTTTATCATGCTAAGAGGAGCAGGAAAAAGAAAAAAATTTCAGAATTGCACCTTGCAATGCGGAGAAATTACTGTTTGTGCATTTACAATATTCATTGATTTTTGCCATTGAAAAACATCCAGAAATGATTGAAGCTACTGACTGAATGAAAGGAGCTGGCATCTCACTCTCTTTGAATCTTCTTTATCATGCTAAGAGGAGCAGGAAAAAGCAAAAAATTTCAGAATTGCACCTTGCAATGCGGAGAAATTACTGTTTGTGCATTTACAATATTCATTGATTTTTGCCATTGAAAAACATCATGTTATTCATATACCAGAAATGTTTGAAGCTACTGACTGAATGAAAGGAGCTGACATCTCACTCTCTTTGAATCTTCTTTATCATGCTAAGAGGAGCAGGAAAAAGCAAAAAATTTCAGAATTGCACCTTGCAATGCGGAGAAATTACTGTTTGTGCATTTACAATATTCATTGATTTTTGCCATTGAAAAACATCCAGAAATGATTGAAGCTACTGACTGAATGAAAGGAGCTGGCATCTCACTCTCTTTGAATCTTCTTTATCATGCTAAGAGGAGCAGGAAAAAGCAAAAAATTTCAGAATTGCACCTTGCAATGCGGAGAAATTACTGTTTGTGCATTTACAATATTCATTGATTTTTGCCATTGAAAAACATCATGTTATTCATATACCAGAAATGTTTGAAGCTACTGACTGAATGAAAGGAGCTGGCATCTCACTCTCTTTGAATCTTCTTTATCATGCTAAGAGGAGCAGGAAAAAGCAAAAAATTTCAGAATTGCACCTTGCAATGCGGAGAAATTACTGTTTGTGCATTTACAATATTCATTGATTTTTGCCATTGAAAAACATCATGTTATTCATATACCAGAAATGTTTGAAGCTACTGACTGAATGAAAGGAGCTGGCATCTCACTCTCTTTGAATCTTCTTTATCATGCTAAGAGGAGCAGGAAAAAGCAAAAAATTTCAGAATTGCACCTTGCAATGTGGAGAAATTACTGTTTGTGCATTTACAATATTCATTGATTTTTACCATTGAAAAACGTCCAGAAATGATTGAAGCTACTGACTGAATGAAAGTAACTGGCATCTCACTCTCTTTGAATCTTTATCATGCTAAGAGGAGCAGGAAAAAGCAAAAAATTTCAGACTTGCACCTTGCAATGCGGAGAAATTACTGTTTGTGCATTTACAATATTCATTGATTTTTGCCATTGAAAAACATCATGTTATTCATATACCAGAAATGTTTGAAGCTACTGACTGAATGAAAGGAGCTGGCATCTCACTCTCTTTGAATCTTCTTTATCATGCTAAGAGGAGCAGGAAAAAGCAAAAAATTTCAGAATTGCACCTTGCAATGCGGAGAAATTACTGTTTGTGCATTTACAATATTCATTGATTTTTGCCATTGAAAAACGTCCAGAAATGATTGAAGCTACTGACTGAATGAAAGGAGCTGGCATCTCACTCTCTTTGAATCTTCTTTATCATGCTAAGAGGAGCAGGAAAAATCAAAAAATTTCAGAATTGCACCTTGCAATGCGGAGAAATTACTGTTTGTGCATTTACAATATTCATTGATTTTTGCCATTGAAAAACATGTTATTCAAATACCAGAAATGTTTGAAGCTACTGACTGAATGAAAGGAGCTGGCACATCACTCTCTTTGTATCTTCTTTATCATGCTAAGAGGAGCGGGAAAAAGCAAAAAATTTCAGAATTGCACCTTGCAATGCGGAGAAATTACTGTTTGTGCATTTACAATATTCATTGATTTTTGCCACTGAAAAACGTCCAGAAATGATTGAAGCTACTGACTGAATGAAAGGAGCTGGCATCTCACTCTCTTTGAATCTTCTTTATCATACTAAGAGGAGCAGGAAAAAGCAAAAAATTTCAGAATTGCACCTTGCAATGCGGAGAAATTACAGTTTGTGCATTTACAATATTCATTGATTTTTGCCATTGAAAAACATCCAGAAATGATTGAAGCTACTGACTGAATGAAAGGAGCTGGCATGTCACTCTCTTTGAATCTTCTTTATCATGCTAAGAGGAGCAGGAAAAAGCAAAAAATTTCAGAATTGCACCTTGCAATGCGGAGAAATTACTGTTTGTGCATTTACAATATTCATTGATTTTTGCCATTGAAAAACATCATGTTATTCATATACCAGAAATGTTTGAAGCTACTGACTGAATGAAAGGAGCTGGCATCTCACTCTCTTTGAATCTTCTTTATCATGCTAAGAGGAGCAGGAAAAAGCAAAAAATTTCAGAATTGCACCTTGCAATGCGGAGAAATTACTGTTTGTGCATTTACAATATTCATTGATTTTTGCCATTGAAAAACATCATGTTATTCATATACCAGAAATGTTTGAAGCTACTGACTGAATGAAAGGAGCTGGCATCTCACTCTCTTTGAATCTTCTTTATCATGCTAAGAGGAGCAGGAAAAAGCAAAAAATTTCAGAATTGCACCTTGCAATGCGGAGAAATTACTGTTTGTGCATTTACAATATTCATTGATTTTTGCCATTGAAAAACGTCCAGAAATGATTGAAGCTACTGACTGAATGAAAGGAGCCGGCATCTCACTCTCTTTGAATTTTCTTTATCATGCTAAGAGGAGCAGGAAAAATCAAAAAATTTCAGAATTGCACCTTGCAATGCGGAGAAATTACTGTTTGTGCATTTACAATATTCATTGATTTTTGCCATTGAAAAACATGTTATTCATATACCAGAAATGTTTGAAGCTACTGACTGAATGAAAGGAGCTGGCACCTCACTCTCTTTGAATCTTCTTTATCATGCTAAGAGGAGCGGGAAAAAGCAAAAAATTTCAGAATTGCACCTTGCATTGCGGAGAAATTACTGTTTGTGCATTTACAATATTCATTGATTTTTACCATTGAAAAACATGTTATTCATATACCAGAAATGTTTGAAGCTACTGACTGAATGAAAGGAGCTGGCATCTCACTCTCTTTGAATCTTCTTTATCATGCTAAGAGGAGCAGGAAAAAGCAAAAAATTTCAGAATTGCACCTTGCAATGCGGAGAAATTACAGTTTGTGCATTTACAATATTCATTGATTTTTGCCATTGAAAAACATCCAGAAATGATTGAAGCTACTGACTGAATGAAAGGAGCTGGCATCTCACTCTCTTTGAATCTTCTTTATCATGCTAAGAGGAGCAGGATAAAGCAAAAAATTTCAGAATTGCACCTTGCAATGCGGAGAAATTACTGTTTGTGCATTTACAATATTCATTGATTTTTGCCATTGAAAAACATGTTATTCATATACCAGAAATGTTTGAAGCTACTGACTGAATGAAAGGAGCTGGCATCTCACTCTCTTTGAATCTTCTTTATCATGCTAAGAGGAGCAGGAAAAAGCAAAAAATTTCAGAATTGCACCTTGCAATGTGGAGAAATTACTGTTTGTGCATTTACAATATTCATTGATTTTTACCATTGAAAAACGTCCAGAAATGATTGAAGTTACTGACTGAATGAAAGTAGCTGGCATCTCACTCTCTTTGAATCTTCTTTATCATGCTAAGAGGAGCAGTAAAAAGCAAAAAATTTCAGACTTGCACCTTGCAATGCGGAGAAATTACTGTTTGTGCATTTACAATATTCATTGATTTTTGCCATTGAAAAACATCATGTTATTCATATGCCAGAAATGTTTGAAGCTACTGACTGAATGAAAGGAGCTGGCATCTCACTCTCTTTGAATCTTCTTTATCATGCTAAGAGGAGCAGGAAAAAGCAAAAAATTTCAGAATTGCACCTTGCAATGCGGAGAAATTACTGTTTGTGCATTTACAATATTCATTGATTTTTGCCATTGAAAAACATGTTTTTCATATACCAGAAATGTTTGAAGCTACTGACTGAATGAAAGGAGCTGGCATCTCACTCTCTTTGAATCTTCTTTATCATGCTAGGATTAGCAGGAAAAAGCAAAAAATTTCAGAATTGCACCTTGCAATGTGGAGATATTACTGTTTGTGCATTTACAATATTCATTGATTTTTGCCATTGAAAAACATGTTTTTCATATACCAGAAATGTTTGAAGCTACTGACTGAATGAAAGGAGCTGGCATCTCACTCTCTTTGAATCTTCTTTATCATGCTAGGATTAACAGGAAAAAGCTAAAAATTTCAGAATTGCACCGTGCAATGTGGAGATATTACTGTTTGTGCATTTACAATATTCATTGATTTTTGCCATTGAAAAACATGTTTTTCATATACCAGAAATGTTTGAAGCTACTGACTGAATGAAAGGAGCTGGCATCTCACTCTCTTTGAATCTTCTTTATCATGCTAGGATTAGCAGGAAAAAGCAAAAAATTTCAGAATTGCACCTTGCAATGTGGAGATATTACTGTTTGTGCATTTACAATATTCATTGATTTTTGCCATTGAAAAACATGTTTTTCATATACCAGAAATGTTTGAAGCTACTGACTGAATGAAAGGAGCTGGCATCTCACTCTCTTTGAATCTTCTTTATCATGCTAGGATTAACAGGAAAAAGCTAAAAATTTCAGAATTGCACCGTGCAATGTGGAGATATTACTGTGCATTTACAATATTCATTGATTTTTGCCATTGAAAAACATGTTTTTCATATACCAGAAATGTTTGAAGCTACTGACTGAATGAAAGGAGCTGGCATCTCACTCTCTTTGAATCTTCTTTATCATGCTAGGATTAGCAGGAAAAAGCAAAAAATTTCAGAATTGCACCTTGCAATGCGGAGATATTACTGTTTGTGCATTTACAATATTCATTGATTTTTGCCATTGAAAAACGTTTTTCATATACCAGAAATGTTTGAAGCTACTGACTGAATGAAAGGAGCTGGCATCTCACTCTCTTTGAATCTTTATCATGCTAGGATTAACAGGAAAAAGCAAAAAATTTCAGAATTGCACCTTGCAATGTGGAGATATTACTGTTTGTGCATTTACAATATTCATTGATTTTTGCCATTGAAAAACGTTTTTCATATACCAGAAATGTTTGAAGCTACTGACTGAATGAAAGGAGCTGGCATCTCACTCTCTTTGAATCTTCTTTATCATGCTAGGATTAACAGGAAAAAGCTAAAAATTTCAGAATTGCACCGTGCAATGTGGAGATATTACTGTTTGTGCATTTACAATATTCATTGATTTTTGCCATTGAAAAACATGTTTTTCATATACCAGAAATGTTTGAAGCTACTGACTGAATGAAAGGAGCTGGCATCTCACTCTCTTTGAATCTTCTTTATCATGCTAGGATTAACAGGAAAAAGCTAAAAATTTCAGAATTGCACCGTGCAATGTGGAGATATTACTGTTTGTGCATTTACAATATTCATTGATTTTTGCCATTGAAAAACATGTTTTTCATATACCAGAAATGTTTGAAGCTACTGACTGAATGAAAGGAGCTGGCATCTCACTCTCTTTGAATCTTTATCATGCTAGGATTAGCAGGAAAAAGCAAAAAATTTCAGAATTGCACCTTGCAATGTGGAGATATTACTGTTTGTGCATTTACAATATTCATTGATTTTTGCCATTGAAAAACATGTTTTTCATATACCAGAAATGTTTGAAGCTACTGACTGAATGAAAGGAGCTGGCATCTCACTCTCTTTGAATCTTCTTTATCATGCTAGGATTAACAGGAAAAAGCTAAAAATTTCAGAATTGCACCGTGCAATGTGGAGATATTACTGTTTGTGCATTTACAATATTCATTGATTTTTGCCATTGAAAAACATGTTTTTCATATACCAGAAATGTTTGAAGCTACTGACTGAATGAAAGGAGCTGGCATCTCACTCTCTTTGAATCTTCTTTATCATGCTAGGATTAGCAGGAAAAAGCAAAAAATTTCAGAATTGCACCTTGCAATGCGGAGATATTACTGTTTGTGCATTTACAATATTCATTGATTTTTGCCATTGAAAAACGTTTTTCATATACCAGAAATGTTTGAAGCTACTGACTGAATGAAAGGAGCTGGCATCTCACTCTCTTTGAATCTTCTTTATCATGCTAGGATTAACAGGAAAAAGCAAAAAATTTCAGAATTGCACCTTGCAATGTGGAGATATTACTGTTTGTGCATTTACAATATTCATTGATTTTTGCCATTGAAAAACGTTTTTCATATACCAGAAATGTTTGAAGCTACTGACTGAATGAAAGGAGCTGGCATCTCACTCTCTTTGAATCTTCTTTATCATGCTAGGATTAGCAGGAAAAAGCAAAAAATTTCAGAATTGCACCTTGCAATGTGGAGATATTACTGTTTGTGCATTTACAATATTCATTGATTTTTGCCATTGAAAAACATGTTTTTCATATACCAGAAATGTTTGAAGCTACTGACTGAATGAAAGGAGCTGGCATCTCACTCTCTTTGAATCTTCTTTATCATGCTAGGATTAACAGGAAAAAGCAAAAAATTTCAGAATTGCACCTTGCAATGTGGAGATATTACTGTTTGTGCATTTACAATATTCATTGATTTTTGCCATTGAAAAACGTTTTTCTAACAGGAAAAAGCTAAAAATTTCAGAATTGCACCGTGCAATGTGGAGATATTACTGTTTGTGCATTTACAATATTCATTGATTTTTGCCATTGAAAAACGTTTTTCATATACCAGAAATGTTTGAAGCTACTGACTGAATAAAAGGAGCTGGCATCTCACTCTCTTTGAATCTTCTTTATCATGCTAAGAGGAGCAGTAAAAAGCAAAAAATTTCAGACTTGCACCTTGCAATGCGGAGAAATTACTGTTTGTGCATTTACAATATTCATTGATTTTTGCCATTGAAAAACATCATGTTATTCATATGCCAGAAATGTTTGAAGCTACTGACTGAATGAAAGGAGCTGGCATCTCACTCTCTTTGAATCTTCTTTATCATGCTAAGAGGAGCAGGAAAAAGCAAAAAATTTCAGAATTGCACCTTGCAATGCGGAGAAATTACTGTTTGTGCATTTACAATATTCATTGATTTTTGCCATTGAAAAACATGTTTTTCATATACCAGAAATGTTTGAAGCTACTGACTGAATGAAAGGAGCTGGCATCTCACTCTCTTTGAATCTTCTTTATCATGCTAGGATTAGCAGGAAAAAGCAAAAAATTTCAGAATTGCACCTTGCAATGTGGAGATATTACTGTTTGTGCATTTACAATATTCATTGATTTTTGCCATTGAAAAACATGTTTTTCATATACCAGAAATGTTTGAAGCTACTGACTGAATGAAAGGAGCTGGCATCTCACTCTCTTTGAATCTTCTTTATCATGCTAGGATTAACAGGAAAAAGCTAAAAATTTCAGAATTGCACCGTGCAATGTGGAGATATTACTGTTTGTGCATTTACAATATTCATTGATTTTTGCCATTGAAAAACATGTTTTTCATATACCAGAAATGTTTGAAGCTACTGACTGAATGAAAGGAGCTGGCATCTCACTCTCTTTGAATCTTCTTTATCATGCTAGGATTAGCAGGAAAAAGCAAAAAATTTCAGAATTGCACCTTGCAATGTGGAGATATTACTGTTTGTGCATTTACAATATTCATTGATTTTTGCCATTGAAAAACATGTTTTTCATATACCAGAAATGTTTGAAGCTACTGACTGAATGAAAGGAGCTGGCATCTCACTCTCTTTGAATCTTCTTTATCATGCTAGGATTAACAGGAAAAAGCTAAAAATTTCAGAATTGCACCGTGCAATGTGGAGATATTACTGTGCATTTACAATATTCATTGATTTTTGCCATTGAAAAACATGTTTTTCATATACCAGAAATGTTTGAAGCTACTGACTGAATGAAAGGAGCTGGCATCTCACTCTCTTTGAATCTTCTTTATCATGCTAGGATTAGCAGGAAAAAGCAAAAAATTTCAGAATTGCACCTTGCAATGCGGAGATATTACTGTTTGTGCATTTACAATATTCATTGATTTTTGCCATTGAAAAACGTTTTTCATATACCAGAAATGTTTGAAGCTACTGACTGAATGAAAGGAGCTGGCATCTCACTCTCTTTGAATCTTTATCATGCTAGGATTAACAGGAAAAAGCAAAAAATTTCAGAATTGCACCTTGCAATGTGGAGATATTACTGTTTGTGCATTTACAATATTCATTGATTTTTGCCATTGAAAAACGTTTTTCATATACCAGAAATGTTTGAAGCTACTGACTGAATGAAAGGAGCTGGCATCTCACTCTCTTTGAATCTTCTTTATCATGCTAGGATTAACAGGAAAAAGCTAAAAATTTCAGAATTGCACCGTGCAATGTGGAGATATTACTGTTTGTGCATTTACAATATTCATTGATTTTTGCCATTGAAAAACATGTTTTTCATATACCAGAAATGTTTGAAGCTACTGACTGAATGAAAGGAGCTGGCATCTCACTCTCTTTGAATCTTCTTTATCATGCTAGGATTAACAGGAAAAAGCTAAAAATTTCAGAATTGCACCGTGCAATGTGGAGATATTACTGTTTGTGCATTTACAATATTCATTGATTTTTTGCCATTGAAAAACATGTTTTTCATATACCAGAAATGTTTGAAGCTACTGACTGAATGAAAGGAGCTGGCATCTCACTCTCTTTGAATCTTTATCATGCTAGGATTAGCAGGAAAAAGCAAAAAATTTCAGAATTGCACCTTGCAATGTGGAGATATTACTGTTTGTGCATTTACAATATTCATTGATTTTTGCCATTGAAAAACATGTTTTTCATATACCAGAAATGTTTGAAGCTACTGACTGAATGAAAGGAGCTGGCATCTCACTCTCTTTGAATCTTCTTTATCATGCTAGGATTAACAGGAAAAAGCTAAAAATTTCAGAATTGCACCGTGCAATGTGGAGATATTACTGTTTGTGCATTTACAATATTCATTGATTTTTGCCATTGAAAAACATGTTTTTCATATACCAGAAATGTTTGAAGCTACTGACTGAATGAAAGGAGCTGGCATCTCACTCTCTTTGAATCTTCTTTATCATGCTAGGATTAGCAGGAAAAAGCAAAAAATTTCAGAATTGCACCTTGCAATGCGGAGATATTACTGTTTGTGCATTTACAATATTCATTGATTTTTGCCATTGAAAAACGTTTTTCATATACCAGAAATGTTTGAAGCTACTGACTGAATGAAAGGAGCTGGCATCTCACTCTCTTTGAATCTTCTTTATCATGCTAGGATTAACAGGAAAAAGCAAAAAATTTCAGAATTGCACCTTGCAATGTGGAGATATTACTGTTTGTGCATTTACAATATTCATTGATTTTTGCCATTGAAAAACGTTTTTCATATACCAGAAATGTTTGAAGCTACTGACTGAATGAAAGGAGCTGGCATCTCACTCTCTTTGAATCTTCTTTATCATGCTAGGATTAGCAGGAAAAAGCAAAAAATTTCAGAATTGCACCTTGCAATGTGGAGATATTACTGTTTGTGCATTTACAATATTCATTGATTTTTGCCATTGAAAAACATGTTTTTCATATACCAGAAATGTTTGAAGCTACTGACTGAATGAAAGGAGCTGGCATCTCACTCTCTTTGAATCTTCTTTATCATGCTAGGATTAACAGGAAAAAGCAAAAAATTTCAGAATTGCACCTTGCAATGTGGAGATATTACTGTTTGTGCATTTACAATATTCATTGATTTTTGCCATTGAAAAACGTTTTTCTAACAGGAAAAAGCTAAAAATTTCAGAATTGCACCGTGCAATGTGGAGATATTACTGTTTGTGCATTTACAATATTCATTGATTTTTGCCATTGAAAAACGTTTTTCATATACCAGAAATGTTTGAAGCTACTGACTGAATAAAAGGAGCTGGCATCTCACTCTCTTTGAATCTTCTTTATCATGCTAGGATTAGCAGGAAAAAGCAAAAAATTTCAGAATTGCACCTTGCAATGTGGAGATATTACTGTTTGTGCATTTACAATATTCATTGATTTTTGCCATTGAAAAACATGTTTTTCATATACCAGAAATGTTTGAAGCTACTGACTGAATGAAAGGAGCTGGCATCTCACTCTCTTTGAATCTTCTTTATCATGCTAGGATTAACAGGAAAAAGCAAAAAATTTCAGAATTGCACCTTGCAATGTGGAGATATTACTGTTTGTGCATTTACAATATTCATTGATTTTTGCCATTGAAAAACATGTTTTTCATATACCAGAAATGTTTGAAGCTACTGACTGAATGAAAGGAGCTGGCATCTCACTCTCTTTGAATCTTCTTTATCATGCTAGGATTAACAGGAAAAAGCTAAAAATTTCAGAATTGCACCGTGCAATGTGGAGATATTACTGTTTGTGCATTTACAATATTCATTGATTTTTGCCATTGAAAAACATGTTTTTCATATACCAGAAATGTTTGAAGCTACTGACTGAATGAAAGGAGCTGGCATCTCACTCTCTTTGAATCTTCTTTATCATGCTAGGATTAACAGGAAAAAGCTAAAAATTTCAGAATTGCAC
This sequence comes from Phyllobates terribilis, assembly GCF_046119375.1. Classification (NCBI taxonomy): domain Eukaryota; kingdom Metazoa; phylum Chordata; class Amphibia; order Anura; family Dendrobatidae; genus Phyllobates; species Phyllobates terribilis. The sequence goes on along the minus strand of NW_027368791.1, from coordinate 1,273 downwards.
CGTGCAATGTGGAGATATTACTGTTTGTGCATTTACAATATTCATTGATTTTTGCCATTGAAAAACATGTTTTTCATATACCAGAAATGTTTGAAGCTACTGACTGAATGAAAGGAGCTGGCATCTCACTCTCTTTGAATCTTCTTTATCATGCTAGGATTAACAGGAAAAAGCTAAAAATTTCAGAATTGCACCGTGCAATGTGGAGATATTACTGTTTGTGCATTTACAATATTCATTGATTTTTGCCATTGAAAAACATGTTTTTCATATACCAGAAATGTTTGAAGCTACTGACTGAATGAAAGGAGCTGGCATCTCACTCTCTTTGAATCTTCTTTATCATGCTAGGATTAACAGGAAAAAGCAAAAAATTTCAGAATTGCACCTTGCAATGTGGAGATATTACTGTTTGTGCATTTACAATATTCATTGATTTTTGCCATTGAAAAACATGTTTTTCATATACCAGAAATGTTTGAAGCTACTGACTGAATGAAAGGAGCTGGCATCTCACTCTCTTTGAATCTTCTTTATCATGCTAGGATTAACAGGAAAAAGCTAAAAATTTCAGAATTGCACCGTGCAATGTGGAGATATTACTGTTTGTGCATTTACAATATTCATTGATTTTTGCCATTGAAAAACATGTTTTTCATATACCAGAAATGTTTGAAGCTACTGACTGAATGAAAGGAGCTGGCATCTCACTCTCTTTGAATCTTCTTTATCATGCTAGGATTAGCAGGAAAAAGCTAAAAATTTCAGAATTGCACCGTGCAATGTGGAGATATTACTGTTTGTGCATTTACAATATTCATTGATTTTTGCCATTGAAAAACATGTTTTTCATATACCAGAAATGTTTGAAGCTACTGACTGAATGAAAGGAGCTGGCATCTCACTCTCTTTGAATCTTCTTTATCATGCTAGGATTAGCAGGAAAAAGCAAAAAATTTCAGAATTGCACCTTGCAATGCGGAGATATTACTGTTTGTGCATTTACAATATTCATTGATTTTTGCCATTGAAAAACATGTTTTTCATATACCAGAAATGTTTGAAGCTACTGACTGAATGAAAGGAGCTGGCATCTCACTCTCTTTGAATCTTCTTTATCATGCTAGGATTAGCAGGAAAAAGCAAAAAATTTCAGAATTGCACTTTGCAATGTGGAGATATTACTGTTTGTGCATTTACAATATTCATTGATTTTTGCCATTGAAAAACATGTTTTTCATATACCAGAAATGTTTGAAGCTACTGACTGAAT